>NW_028301607.1:20696969-20848484 GCF_987345545.1 Pholcus phalangioides
ATTCTTGGGATATGAAATTAGCAAGAATGGACTCAAACCGTTATCCGCCAAAGTAGATGTCATCAAGAACTTTATGCAACCCACTTCCGCCACTTCCTTGCGCCGATTTCTGGGCATGTTGAATTTTTACCACCGATTCATACCTAAGTGTGCGGACCTGCAGCGACCACTCACCGCTATGTTAGCAGGTCATGCGAAAAACAGCCGGAAACCACTCAATTGGACTCAACAAGCTTCACAAGCCTTCGCCGATGTCAAGGAAGCGCTATGCAACGCCACTTTGCTCGTTCATCCAAAGCCAAACGCGCACATTTCTCTCGTAGCAGATGCATCGGACAATGCCATCGGTGCAGTGTTACAGCAAGAGCATGACGGTGTGATCCAACCCCTCAGTTTTTTTTCTCGCACACTCTCCCAGTCTCAAGTAAAATACAGTGCGTATGACAGAGAACTTCTAGCTATTTATAGCGCAGTTAAACATTTCAAATGCCAGCTAGAAGGACGTCATTTTACCATTTATAGTGACCATCGTCCATTGATGTATGCCTTCAAACAAGACGCGAACAAAGCTTCGCCTCGACAACTACGGCAATTAAATTATATCGCAGAATTTACTACTGATATCAGGTATATTTCCGGACCAAACAATGTAGTTGCTGACACTTTGTCACGCATCGCAACTATTGCTTCTCCATCACCAATCGACTACGATGCGATTGCCGACTCTCAATGTGACGATGAATTACGTGAACTCCAACAAAGCTCATCATTGAAAATCGTCAAACTGCGTTTGCCGGACAGTAATATAACGAAGCACTTGTTTTGTGACATTTCTACGGGACACATCCGTCCTTATATTCCAGAATCACACAGAAGACAAGCTTTTGAATCACTCCATACGCTTTCTCATTCAGGTATCAAAGCTACTACCAAGTTGGTTTCTCAACGCTTCATCTGGCGCAACATAAAAAAAGATTGTCAGGCGTGGACTAGAGCATGCATTGCATGCCAACGTTCTAAAGTTCACCGACACACTCGTTCCGCTCTGGCCGAATTCAAAGTACCAAACAATAGATTTCAACACATCAATCTCGACATAGTTGGCCCATTGCCATTATGCCAAGGCTCACGGTAACTCCTAACGATAATAGACAGATATTCCAGATGGATCGAAGCCGCACCTATGCCGGACCAAACTGCCGAAACAGTCGCCAAAGCCCTAATTGCGACCTGGTTTGCCAGATTTGGCATACCACAGAAGATTACCACAGACCAAGGAAGACAGTTTGAGAGTCATCTTTTCCAAACCTTAAGCAGATACCTCGGATTCCAACATCACAAGACGAACGCATATCATCCTCAGGCGAATGGACTCATCGAGAGACAACACCGATCTCTGAAAGCTGCCCTAAGATGCCGAATCCAATCCCATGCAGCTTGGGTTGACGCTCTTCCATTAGCACTACTAGGCCTGAGATCCGCAGTGAAAGAAGATTTAGGATGCTCCTCCGCCGAAATCCTCTACGGATCACCATTGCAACTGCCTGGCGAGTACTTCTCCGCAATACCAGACATCAAACAATCCGATTTCGTCCATCAACTTCAAAAACTAATGCGTTCAATGAAACCCATACCTACAACAACTCACGGATCTACGCCAACATATGTTCCTACATGTCTACAATCCGCATCTCATGTGTTCCTGCGTAACGATGCACCACACTCTGCCTTGCAACCAACGTATCAAGGCCCATTTCTGGTCAAAGATCGACGAGATAAATTCTTCGACATCGACTTCAACGGGACATCCAGGAGAATCTCCATCGATCGGTTGATCCCAGCTTTCGTAAGTGACCAGCATACCCAAGTGCCTTCGACGTCACCCGTCCATCCAAGTACAGTACCAGCAACTGTGACTCGTTCCGGTCGTCATGTCCACTTCCCCGACAGATACTCGACCACGACATTTCGTTGACACTAGGGGGGGAGTGTGTAGCGACCTCTACTTGAACTTTCACCGATTGCGGAAAAATAATGACGTCGCACTTCGCAATTTTCTGATGCGAATATTTTGTTACCTAGCAACGCAAGTTGCGATAAAAAATCGAATGTTTTTCTTCGCAGTCGGCAAGCAACCATTGTCAAGTGATGTCTTTCATTTTTATGTGTCCGTACCAAATTAAACATGTATTATATAAAACCTTCTGATTGTTATTATATTTAATAATGGAGCTCAACAACCGGTCCTACAGATAGGCGCCTACACACCGGTGCCCTGCATCGGTCCCTAAACTGGGTGCCTAAACTTGTATATGCAAAATTTGGTGGCGATGTATCTAAAACTGTAGATTTGTATAGAGAACGCGCGCGCGCACACACACAGAAAATCAATTTTATATGTATAGATTAACAACTAGCTATAATCGGCGCTACCCAGGTTTTCTCAACATACTAGGAGTATTGAAGAAGTGACAAACCATTGTAAAGAAATAAACATGTCTCAGACGCATTATTAGAGAACTACAACGACCAAAGTAAACATTTCGAAAGTCACCGTTGAGGCCCAAGAACTATTGTTGCCCAACGGGTTTTCACCCATTTGGGGCCGTTCAAATATTATGTCAGCAAATTTTTAGCCATTTTTGATTCACCCCCCCCCCCCTCTGACGATGAAAAATTTATTTTTTAATGCAAAAAAAAATTTCGTAAGAAAATACCTTTATATTATTGCGTCGCGTCACACCGCCGCGGGTCACTCACCGAACCTCTTGTTACCAGATTCGTCCCGTCGCGCGGGTCTCCAGGGTTCATCGCTGAGGACTTGAATATGGGTAGACACTCACAGGAACGGGGATTCAAGAACAAATAATCGCCTTTATTTACATGAACTAAAAGTACTCCTAAAACTAGACCAGTCTTCTAAACGTACCCTTTCTCTCTTCGAATTCTACTGTTTGAGTGCATTTAGAATCTCATTCTTGTATTCTCACTAGCACATGCCCGCGTATCTTACATGCGTTCACAGCCTCTTTAAATTCCACCCTTCGTAACACTGCCCCCTTCTCGACATTGCACGTCCCGGACGCAGTCCTCAAATCGGTGAGTCCGTAGTCCTTATGGTAATCAGTAAGTCTGATGACATAGACCCCCTTGAACTTTAGATGTTGAGTCTCTTAAGAAGACGGCGTATTTCCCATGAAGTCTAGAGTTCCTGACACTATCCTTTCCAGCGCTTCGGACACCCTCCTTTCCTTCGTTTTGAACGTCCTCTTTCCCGGCGTTTCAGATTCCAAATTCAGACAAGGGGTGTCTCTCCTTGAAGTCGTGAGACGTGGCTTTCGCATCGTAGCAAACTCTCATCTCGGAGCCGATGTCGATCCTGTCTCGAGCGATTCAATGCACATCGTCAAGGTGCTCTTGGAATTCATCGATGTAATTTTCCATAGGGAACAGGAGCATTTTGCGGTCACCCAAACAGCAGGTCACTCGACAGCCGAAGATCACATCCCATGATCCTATCTGTGACGGTGAGAATCCAGTGACCTCGTTGACGGCACTTCTATAGGCCAGCAAGAGCAGCAGTAACTTCGAGTCCCAATCTTGGTACTTCGACACGAACAGCGAGAGGTGATTCAGGAGGATCCTGTTGAATCTCTCCACCATCCCATCGGATTCCGGATGAAGCGGAGTAGAAAGCGTCTTTTCCAGTCCCAGAAGTTTGCACATCCCAAGGAATACCGCTGACGTAAAGTTTCTTTCCTGATCGGAATATATCAGCACGGGGACTTCGAATCGAGACACCCAATTCTGCATCAGCACTTGTACCAGCGTGTCGGCCTCCTCATCGGGAACGGGAAATGCTTCTGGCCACTTGGTGAAACAGTTCATCACCACATGTACTTATTACCATCGTGGGTTTCAGGTAACGGTCGTAGGATGTCCAAGGCGATTTTCTCGAACGGTGCACCAACGTTGTAGCGTTGAAGTCGGACAGGAGTCCACTTCGGAGGTCTTTTTCGGGCGGCACAGTTCTCACACCACTTCTCCACATCGGTCTCGAACTTGTCCCAATAGAATCACACACGAATCCTCCGTAGCATTCTGGTGATGCCGAAATGTCTATCAGTCGCGCTCCGTGCGACTCTTTAAAAACTTCTTCCACACGGCCTCCGAGTATGATGAGTTACCATCTGAAAAATCTTTCCAGCCTCTGATTCCCAACTGTGGTGTAGCATGCTGTTTCTCATCTCCAAGGAGTCCCAGAGGGCCCAATATCTCTTTGTGGTTGTACTGGAACAGGAGACGTCTTGCCACACCGGTCTGTTCCCAGTGGATTTTTTCCAGTCTATTATCGCTCGTATGTCAAGATCTTCCAGTTGCGAATTTCGAGTGTTCTCGTCGCTTCAAGGATCGTCACTGAGATGTTAGCTGCTTCACTACCGGGTCCGCAGGCCTGTATTTTCATTCTACCTTGAGACAACAACGGCAATTCCGTGAGCATAGTTTCCTCGATATGGTACCGGCATCTCTCCGCGATGCTCCCTGACGATGCTGGATCCTTCTCTTACGGCTACCCGGCCTTCTCAAGAGAACGGCTCCGATCCCGTCATCATCTATGTTCCCGTCGGAGATTCCTGCTTCTGGAACAGCCATTACTTTCCGCTGAAGGACTTCGTCGTGACAACCTCCAAGCAGGATGACGTTTTGTTGTTTCATTGTACGCAACCGATCACTTCGTATGTCCAAAGAGTCCACGCTTTTTCAGGAAGTTCAGTCCGGGGATGCACGAGTTCTGGGTGATGGCTGCGAAGACGGCATGATGATAGGTGACCGAAACCAACCTCGCTGAGACTTCCAATTTTCCACGCACAGTCATCTTCTCTTCCGTAACTGTTTCTAGGGTCAACGACGGTGGCAGGTACAGAAGTCGCTGCTGGAATCTTCGGTCCAGGTCTCTCCAAACGATTCTGACGTTGGCTCCAGGGTCGATGCCCATCCGGCATGGAAACTCGATTTTGCCTTCTACGTACAGTCTACGTTTCTTCGTGGCGATGTCTTGTTTCCAATATTCTCTTTGACAACAGCGATGGAGGTGTTGACGGCGGCGGTACTGGATTCCTTGCTAACTTTCATCTGGGCCATCATCTCCATCAGCTGCTTGAACTGTTCTCTCATCTCGTCCTTCTCGTCTTCGCCATTCAAGTCCTTGCAACGTGGTGCTTCTGATACCAGTTTATTGCATTGCATCGCGGATCTCTCCAGGGTTCTTCGCCGAGGACTTGAAAATGGGTAGACACTCACAGGAACGAGGATTCGAGAACAAATAATCGCTTTATTTACATGAACTGAAAGTATTGCTAAAACTAGAGCAGCCTTCCAAAAAAGAAAAAAAAAACATACCCTTCTCTCTTTGAAATCTACTGTCCGAGTACATTTAGAATCTCGTTCTTCTATTCTCACAATCGCATGCCTCGCCTACCTTTCATGCGTTCACAGCCTCTTCAAATTCTACCCTTCGTAACAATGTTATAATCAATTTCTGTTACAGTCAATGCTATTTGAAGAATTCAAAATTTCTCTAAGAGATTCATTGCGACCCGCCCTTTAAGGCCCCTTTCACACGGAGCGGATGCGGGTCCGCATACCCTTTTACACGAGCACTAAAGATTCGCCCGCATCTTTAGTTTGAAATTCGTGCATAAAAACTATTTTTTCGCAATTTTTGTAATTATTTTTTTCCTTTATCCCTAATTGAGAGAGAGAGAGCCCATAGGCAGCCTAGAGCCATTCTTTCGTGGTTTAATTTAGAGCCCATAGAATATGGGTATAAAGATGCCTTCATTCCGATCCTCACAAGTAGTCGATGGGAGAAAATGTCTTCTAATATTTTCAAAATATTTTGAAAAAAATAGTCTTTTCGGAAAAATATGAAAGAAAAATTCCAAAAACATCCAATGATGTTCCAAAAAAAAAAAAAAAAAAAAATCAGGAGATATCAAAGAAGTAGAAAAAAGGGTAGGGGTGGCGACTTCATAAAATGTCTGCTTAGAAATATTCACATCACAATTCTTTCTTAGGCCGGGATTACACTATAAAAGTTTTGTAAATGCTCTGATAAAACGTGAAAAATCCAACCAATAAGATCACCGGTTGCATTTGCTTGAATGAAACCGATGCGCCTATTGTTTGAATTTTTCAACTTTTATAAAACTTTATAATGTAATTCCGGCCTTAAGCCCGGATTACAAAAAATACAACCAATAAGCTGATCGGTTGCGTTTGCTCGAATGCAACTGATAAATTTATTGGTTGTGTTTTTCAAGTTTTATAAAATAACTTTCATAAACCTTTTAGAGTGAAATCCCATCCTTAGATTAGTCATTGAAATTTCAACTTTTTTTTTTAGTCTTGTACTCAATATAGTGTAAAATATACTTGTGTAGATATCGGGGGGGGGGGGGGAAACCACCAAAACTATTCAAATGCTTAGGGCCTCCAAACGTCTTAATCCAGCGGTGAGTGAACGCCGTTCGTAGATAACGTTGTTTAAAGGAAGTATTTTTTTTAAAAAACTGAAAAAAAATATATTTAAAATAATTTCAAATATTTATATTTTGTAAAAAAAAATTAAAATATATAAAAAGAAAAAATTAAAATTTTTAAATTAAATTTAAAAGTTATTAAAGTATGTAGTCAGTTTCGTAATGAACAGAATGGCTTATAAATTTGGTCCCGTCAGTGGCCGTTTTCGGCAGGTTTTATTGTATAAAATTGTAAAGTATGGACCACTTGGCCCGGGGGGCCCACGATACTCTTGCGACGGCCCTGGCATCAGTCCCGCCTGCTCCTCCCTAGTTGCTGCCCTGGTGCTGTATTTACAGGGTGTTAAGCAGGCCGGGGTAGCAAGTTCGGAGGGGCGGCAAATTTTAGTAATTCGTGGTCAGAAACTTTGTAACGTGCAAAAGGCAGAGCAATTCGAATAGCCAGCATGTAGCAAAACCATAAATCTGTGTCTGCAAACGGATTTAGTAAGAAGCATTTCAATGATTTTGAAAGAAGACATTACGCGTTCCCTCCGTGTCATCGCACCATCTGAAGAAAATCATCTTCTGATATCTGATCGGGGGGAAATGATAAACGAAGAAGTTTTTTCGTTGCCACAGTTCTTTGTGTTCACATGAGAATCCATCGATTGATGTTCTTAGTATTGTTATGCAGCGTTATATCATGATTGAATAAATTTAAAAAATTTTAAATTAAAAGAAAATATCATATGGTCCAGTGGTTGTGTGTGTGTGTCAAGTGTTTGTTAAAGCATTGTTAGGTATATAGATGGTAGGCTATGGAGCATTTTCGTATCCCCGAGTGAGGAGAGTGAATTTATCGTAATTATCTCCAGCAAAGACATGTCGACGTCACTTTAATTATTTTCTTTATTTCGGAGATAAATACTCACCAGCTCGAAAGCATAATAAATTCCTTTGAGGAACGCTGCACTGATCACTCTTTGGATTGTTTGTTTGAGGAAGTAAATCTCCAACGTGAGGGACTTTCGTTACAATCAGCATCCCTGCAATAATAATAAAATCAAATAAGAATTATCCACTTGTATCAAATTTAATCGAGATAGAGCTTGTTCAAATGGCATCAAAATTAAAGAAATCGTTAAACCAATTTTCCTCAAGTTTATAAAGAGTCACTTCATAACCACCAAAAATTTATACAGCTCACACCCTTAAAGTATTAACCCTTTAAACGGTTTTAAAATTCACTCATTCGGCAATCCCGGAATGAAAGGGTTTGTTTTAAGAACCCGAGATTGCTGTTTGAGGGTCAACTTGAAATGCTAATACTTAAAAATAAAAATACAGTAGTTCAATTGGCATGTACGAAACAGGAATGAGCGAAACGTGGAAAAATGCATTCCCTTTTTTGGGATGGAAGTCCGTTATGGTATGGAGTTGTGTGAATGCTGAGAATCAGCCCAAAGAGCCTTTATGTTTCGATCAGAATAAGTGATTTTCGATGCATATCGAGAAATTTCGAAATACTATATAATAGCCTGCAGTTATATTGTGATTTTTTTTTTAGGGGGGGATCATAGATATAGTAAAGAATATAAAACAGTGCTTCGCACTATTGTCACTACCGTAATTAACCGTTCATGAATCTTGTAAACACTTCTATGGGGAATTTCTAACGATTGGTACATATTGGAACGTGTATTCTGAGTGTATAAGTGGCCCCTAACGTATTTATGTTGTCAGAGTTACGCATGATTCTTGTTCTACTGGTGCTGCCACCTGTCTGCGCGCACTTGGAATTTCGGGGCATTTATACCAAACTTATGCCAAAGACCAGGAAAATATATCTCCACAGCAAGTTGTTGAAGTTCAACTAATTTAGCACTGAAATGTCGAATGTTTTTTTGGAATATTTTATCCCAAAATATTCTTTTACGTGTGTGTATAAATTTTAAATGTGTAGTTCAGTGTGTTATTGTGCTGTGTTTAAGCCAACCCCAAACGTTGTCTCATTCGCCTGCGAGAGAAGCTACATACGAACAAAACCCTTTTGTCATCCAAAAACACAGATGTCATTTTGAATATAAATTAGTCCTGGGAAACTAAGATAAAAATAGCCTTAACCTCGGCAAAATTGCAACAGAATTTTCGTAAATTGTTTTTTAATCATCGGTAACCATTATTGAACATATCCAAAATCAGACAAAAACGGGAACATTTCTAAAAACAATAGATACAATCTAACCATTAATCTTATACGACGGTTTTTAACAGCTGGTTGATGCGATGATATATTTTGGAAAGAAAAAATTCAACTGCCTTTGCGGGGAATCGAATCCGGAAAGTGAATGGACGTGGGTTTGATTCTCCTCAAAGGGAGTTGAATTTTTTCTCTTTCCAAAATACAGTATATCTTCGCATCAGCCAGTTGCATGGATAGCGGAGAGTGACAGCATCCTCGGACATTAATCTTATGCTGAAAACGGATTAGAGCAGTGTTTCCCAACCGGTGTGCTCTGGCACCCTAGGGTGCCACGAGATATGGAGATAAGTCAAAAAATATTACGGTCCACTTAAGGTCTTGAAATAAAATTAAGTCGAATTCATTACTCTCATGAGTGACAGACTTATCGGATAAATCGCCATTTGGTGGCAGTGTCAGCAATGTGAGCTTTGGCCTGAGTTAGGTCTGGCTGTCCATGTACGACCCCGTTCAGCGCACACGATCTCTAAGGAAAAACGATTCGTTGGCTTTCTAGATTAATGGTCTAGGGTGCTCACGCGGGCAAGTGGGAGGATGTGGGTTCGATTTTCTGCAATTCCAATTTTCTTTCTTCGCATCAGCTAGCTGCCGAAACCTTCGAAGTGATAACGGAGAGTGACACCCACACACACACATACACCTTCGGAAAAGCTGATAAAACCTCATTTGTCAACACTGTGTTGTTATCAAGATTGCGAGATGCAATAGATATGTACTTTCCATCTCTTTCCACTGAGAATTTCGACTGGGTTGTCTCACCATTTGATTCCGCAGACAGTGCGGAGGAAATAGATTTCGCTGCTCGTGAACCGAGATGAATTTATTGATCTTTGCGCCGACTCCACACTCAAAGGTAAGTTCACCAAGACTGAGGCGTTGGTGTTGCTGTTTTTTGGCTTGCACTGAAAGATGAGTATACTAATCTAATGAAAAAAGCAATTAATGCACTTTTGCCCTTTTCAACATCTAATGCAAGCAAGCCTTCTCTGCCATGGCGACAATAAAATACAAAACAAGAAATAGACTACTACTTATATTCACCCACAAACCAGAGCATGGCTTCCACTCTGTCCCAAAGAGGGATATAAGCGGTTAAACTAATACTCAACCGTACATGTACCTCGTACACATTCCTCTGTGGAATTTCTAACGAATTGGTACATGCCGGAATGTGCGTGCATGTATTGTGAACTTGACGTGACGTTTGTTTCTGTGCAATGCTTGTTATGTGCAGTGCTGCCATCTGTCAAGAAATAGACTGCAAGACCTTGAGAACAACTTACGTGTTCTGTTGCCAAACTGTAAAGCCTGGTTTCAAGTATGTGTTCTCTAAGGGGTCATTCAAGTATCACGTCAGCATCGGTGGGGGGGTGGGGAGTTTCCGATTTCCTGACTTTAGATGACAAGGGGGAGGGGGGGTTTGGATGATGCTTACGTCATCAACCACCCTTTATAAAAATATGAAATACTAGCTATAATACCCGGCGCGGCCCGGGTTTTCTTCAATGAGGCTTTTTGGATCACGTAATATCTCCCTCCCTCTTTGAGGGACATACAACCGTGTCTAAAGTACCCAATATGAGGACTTCATGCGCGACTTGTGAAAGAAGCAAATCTAGATTTAAAGAAACGTAGGAAATTGAATATATTTTTTTTTTTCCTTTTTCAAGGGGCATTGGGTATTTCGATTCTCCCCTTGAACTTCCAACTTATTCATCTGCCTGTTTCTGCTTCAATAAAGGTTTAATTAAAGCTGTGGAATTTCTTCGATGTACTTTACGGGCCCATAATTAATTTTAAAACATCCTAAACTATATAAATTTATGCAGTTGAATATTAAAAGACAATACGGAGACATTAATTTTCATGATTTACAGCAGCGGTTCTCAACCTTTTTTGACCCACGGAGCCCTTTCTGGTATATAATTTCAACGGCGGAGCCCCGTAGGCCCATTTTCTATTTATTCATCAAAGTTATTTTATTTTCCTCGAGCGGCCGCGGAGACCCTGGGAGTTCACACGGAGCACCGGTTGAGAACCGCTGATTTAGAGGACATAAATAAGAAGTTGAAATCGATGTTATTGCATGGATATCCAACTCAAAAGTAGGTCCGGATAATTACTTCATATTTAATCTCCTGGCTTCGTATATCTTAAGCGAACTCAATATTTCAAAAATCGAGAATTCAATACAATTTTTAAAATTGTTGATGTGTCAGTAAACCCCACTAAATTTCCGCATTTCTACAGTGAAATCGGCAATTTTAACACTGGGGATCATCCTTTGCCTTACCCTCAAAGTGATGCTGATGATGGTGTCTATTCAGAAAGCTCTCATTACTAGGAGGATTGAAAAAAAAGTGGCAAACCATTATAAAGATAAATTATTATACATACACACACACACACTGGCAGCGTTAAAGAAGTGACAAACCATTGTAAAGGCATATACACATCTGAAACTTATTGCTAGGGAACCACGGTAACCAAAGTAAACGTTCGGAAAGTGATTGTTGAGGCCCAAAAACCGTTGTTGCCCAACAATCTTTTGCCCATTTGGGGCATTTGCCCTGCTCTGACGAAATTTTCAAGTAGCCTATCGTTCAAGTCAGTCCGCAGGGAGTCCCCCATCGAGGGGTTAGCGCACCAACCTCTCGATGAGTATGAAAAACAAGCCTGCCGTTCGGAATCGGCAATAAATTGTAGGTCCCGGTCTAATTAGCCCCCGTGTGCAGAAAATGACCGTGGTGCGACAAAAATGATCAAATGATCAAATATATATAGATTGTTAATGGCGTTCTGAACTGGGGTTTTTGGGCACTTGAACTAACAATCTCCCTATTGATAAGCTTCCTAAAGAGCCACTTTAGTGATATCTAAACGTTTCGTGGATCCTTCAAGTGATCTAGAAATGTGTTTGGGCCGCTTAAGTACTTTCGAACTGTGCCACGTATCATTCAAGTGATCAGTAATTATGCCGCGGAATCACTTTCGTCGCTTAAGTAACCTGGGAATGTGCCGGGGGTAACTTGAGTGATTTAGAGCTGCACTGGGGTTCGCTTAAGTGCTCTAAAACTGCCAACTGTCATTCAAGGGATTTCTAAATGTGCCACGGATCGCTTAAGTGTTCTGAAAATGTGTTGTGGGTCACTTAAGTGATCTGTGAATGTGCCACGGGCCTACTTGAGTTATCTGAAAATGTGCCACGGGCCTACTTGAGTTATCTGAAAATGTGCCCCGGGCCGATTAAATACTGTGGAATTGTGCCATGGGTCACCTAAGCGATTTGTAAATGTGCCGCTTAGTTCATTTTTACAAAATTAGGTTTGGGGGGCGGGGCCACATTAGATAACCAAGGGCCACATTTGATCCACAGGCAAAAGATTTATCATTTTATGGCTTAGAGGGTGGGCCACAATGAATTTCTTAAAAGGAAATTTTGAGTTCTTAACCTTCGAATAGCATTGAATTTAACAGTAATTGATTATAATAACATATAAAGGTATTTTCTTTCGGCCGAAAAAAATATTTTTTCCATTTAAAAAAATGATTTTTTGATTGCTTGGGGGGGGGGCCCTCCTATGTCTCCCTCCCCGTGTAGTCTCTGATCCCACCAATATGTGATAGGGTAGGGGGCGGAGATGACGAAACCGGCGGACACTGGTTGCTAGCCTGAAAATTTGAAGCGCTGTCCTCTTTCACTTGAAGCGCAGCCTTCTATACTGCAGAAACAGGATTTATTCCTCCTCCAGGACGAGTAGACAACTTTCCTGTCCCTTCAAATTTTAGTTATCGTTTTTTTTTTTTGGAAGTTTTTAACATTGATTGGACCTTTTTGAATCCCCTTCTACGTCGAAAATTTCCGTAGAGCAGCTACTGCAGAATCAGCGTTTTGGAAAGACAATTTTACTAGATCTCGTAAACTTAAGGTCACTGTGTGTGATCAGTGAGCACATTGGAAACCAGACCTCTGCGAATGTTTCTGGGTTGTATTAAGGCGACTAGATAAGACCCTTATTCTAGTGGCTATAGGTTGTATAACAACTGCTGCGTGACGTCGAAAAAAATTTACATGTATGCTACAGATCTTCAAAGTAATACGCCCTCCGGTGGTGATATTGGGAGATATTAACTTTTTTTTTCGCTGAAAGAAGTTCCCATCCACAAAACTTGATAACTGTGTCTGAGATATACGGGGTGATTATAAAAAAACTATCCCGACATATTGGGCCCCTAACTATCATACCATTCACAAAAACCGAATGAAATTTTGGCATAAGGTATTTTGAGGTATGCGCTCAAGAATATGGAAAACAACAGTGTCACTCTAACAGTTACGGTTACAGTGAGAAAATTTCGAAAATATCAAATGGCAACCCAAGTTTTTTGTATTGGAATGCGATCTTCATATTGAAAAACACTAAATAGCGTTGGAATGGCACCTGTAGCACGAAAATCCCCGGAGCTAGGCAAGGAAAAAGTAAAAAGGACTTTGCCGTGCACCAGAGCATTAATGTTCGTTTCATTCGTCACACCGTTTCTTCGGCTGAGATCCCAGCCTGATTAGTCCTCCACAAGGTCATGTGGAAAATTTGTGAAACACAATAAAATGCTTTATTTTATGCTGCTTCTCTGTCCTTATTGGTTGTCCTCACTTTTAGCCTATCTACCGCCGGTGATTTTCATGCTACAGTTGCCGTTCGAACGCTATTTAGGGTTTTTCACAATGGAGATCACATTCCAATACAAAAAACTTGGTGTTGCCATTTGATATTTTCGAAATTTTCTCACTGTAACCGTAACTGTTAGAGTGACACTGTTGTTTTCCATATCATTCTTGAGCGCATACATCAAAATACCTTATGCCAAAATTTCATTCAGTTTCTGTTAATGGTATGATAGTTAGGGGCCCATATGACGGGATAGTTTTTTTATAATCATCCTGTATATATGACTGGTTTCAGCTGTAAGCAGCTTTCAAATAGGGGGTTTTTTAACAGAACTACCGGAGTAGTCTTTTGGACCACTATTGCAAAAATTCGTGAAACTGCTGTAAATGTTGATACATTTTTAGATTAAGAACTAGGGTTGCTTGTTTTGAAAAAAAAAAAAAAAACTTAAAATTTTTCTGAAATTCCATTCTTACCGGGGGTTTTTGCGTCACAATTTGTAAGTTTACCTTACGTGGTGTTTTTTCCCCTTTTCTCCTGAAGACTTAATCGATTAATTGAGTACTTGTGGTTGTATAGGGCTTGAGCGTCTGACACAAAACGATTTGAGTAGGGTGATTTTAGCGGTTTTGGTGCACAATAGGACTGCGCATTTGCTGCGCATCAAACAATAGGGCTCCCCACTTGCTGCGCATCAAACAATAGGGCTCCCCACTTGCTGCGCATCAAACAAATGGGTGCTTCGCACTTGTTGAGGCTCGCTAGATGGCGCTTCCTATGACGTCATTCCTAAATTATCGTTCTTGCCTATGACGTCATTCCCAAATTATCGTTTTTCAGGGGGGTCATTCCTAAATTAAACTTTATTTCCCAAGTGATGATTTTTTTCAGGGAACATTCCTAAATTAAACTTTTGAATTCATTTTCTGACTTAGAAAAAATTTGCTCCTAAATTAAACTTTATTTCCTGACTTGTTTTTTTTTTTTTTGGAGGGATGCTCCTAAATTTTTTTTTTCCATCCCAAGTGATGAGATTATTTCAAAGAGGGGTCATTCCTAAATTAATCTTTTCTTCCACAAATTATTGTTTTTTTACTGACTTAGTTATTTTTCTAATGATTTTTTTTTTTCATTCCTAAATTAAACTTTTTTTTTTCACATATCAAGCTGTAAAATAAAATTCCCTCAAAAAGAAATGTTATTGACTTTTCATCATACTCAAGCTGAAAAAAAAAAATCACACGTAACTCAATTAATGACAGAAGCATTGATGATAAAGAAAATTAAATTTTAATGATACACAAAATAAATGAGAAAAAATATATATACAAGAATAAATGGAAAAAATATATATACAAAATAAATGGAAAAAATATATACAAAATAAATGGAAAAAAATATATACAAAATAAATGGAAAAATATGTTAAAATAAATGGGAAAAAATATGTACATCAGTGTCCATGTAGCACTGTTCATCGAATGGCATAGTGGCCATACGCATATGTTTTAATGCCATCACCGAGAATATAGCGTTTATCGTCGCGAGGGCACAGCGACGTTTTGCGGAGGGCGACCGTTTGAAGTTTGTGGTTACTGGAGGAGATTTTTAGCATGGTGTTTTTGATCGAGGAGTTGTTGCGGAGGCAAGTCAGGTAGTCTTGATGTTTGAGATGCTTTTTGACGACCGCACGAACGACCCCTTTGGCGGTCTTCTTCTCCGCGACTGCTGTAATCATGCTGTACATTTTTGATCTTAATCCGACGAATTCCACAACGGGTTCGCCGCCGTTCTCGTCCTTCATGACGCCCACCACTTTTTTGTTGTGCAGGCTAAACAGAGGATGATCACCGGGATAGTTTGACGTGTCGAACCTGTGTAGCTCCTCCCTCATGTCTTTGTAAATGTCACCGGTTTTTATCTCGTAGAGGAATGAATCTGTGTCTGTGAACAAAACTTCCACACCGGGTCCGTACTTTTTCTTCATAAAATTATAATGGAAGTCCGCCATCAAGTGTTTGGACAGGTCCAAAATCGTGACACCGGTATATATGGGCCTGTCCAGATGGATTTTCGTCTTCAACATCTTGATGACGGCTAACTCACCGGTGATTATCCTGAAGCATTCGAATGCCGGGGATGATATTAGCTTCCTCAAGCTCTTCTGATTGTTGGCGAGACGGATGTCGACGTGCTTCCTCAAATTTTCTAGCGATTTCCCGTACACAGCGTTATTGAGGAGCTTATAGAAGTCCTTTTCGAATTCGCACCGGGCATTTTTCCTCTTTTCGGTGTTGAACGCTATGTACGGGCGTATCCAAGGCTCTTGTGTGAATTCGACTGCACGCCGAACACCCGTCAGCTTCATCCCCAGCGACGTGTATAACTTCAGGCACCGGTAATGGATGACGTAGGAAGTTTTGTTCATCAGATTTGGTGAGAGCTTTTTGGATGGTTTATCACCGGGTCTTCTGATGAATGGAGAGAGCATGTCACCAGTAATTTCAATGTTTTCTGCCGCCAAGGGGAAACAATTGTGCTCGTCGTGCAACTTCACCGGGTATTCCATGTCCACTTCTAAAATATACCCCTTGACGGCGTTGTCATCGATGTTGAGAAAATCGATGCTCTCGAGTTCACTGGGGGACAACCATCTAAAGTCTCTCACCGGGAGGGGCTCCATCATACACTTTCCGTATAAGTTGTTCACATCATAGTACATGATATATGATGTAGGTTCACTGGGGTTATAACCGGGTATTAACGGGTTGTTGGCTCGCGCATACCGCTTGGAGATCACTGAGACCCCACCTCGGATACCTTTCTCCATGAAGAGATGCATGTCCGGATCTGTTATCAATTCGAGCTTGACACCGGTCATTCGCAGACATGCGTTCCAGGCCAATCCCGGGGATGTGAACGTATGCACCGGGTCGATCTTGTAGTTTTCTTCGCAGAGTTTTCTAAAACTCTCGAACACATCCCCGAGAAGCAGCACGTCAGTCTTCACGTAGAGGTTGTGGTAATCACCGAGGTTGGAACACCGGAATTCTCTCCAAACGGTATGCGCATATGTATACTCGTCACTGGTTATATGTTGATCCCCCAGAGAGGTGTAAAAGGCCTCTCGTGGGGGCAGCACCGGATCTTCGAACTTCTCAAACGAGTCAACGTACTCGTACGGATAACATCCTTTACGTTGAAGAAGATGACTCGTAGCTCCAAAACATTTCTTCATGTTGTTGAAGTCACCGGGGTTCATCGCTTGCACGAGCGAATCCAACGACGCCGCCAAGAACTGGTTGGAATCCAGGAATCGCAGGCGACCGAGAGAAAAGGAGATAAATTTCTCCATATTCCTCCCGATCACCTGGATCCTGCGATCGGGGTACCGGGAAAGTCCTTGCATCAGGAAATGAGCGTCGTAGTTTTGTAAATTGTGAAATATAACCGGGATGTGACGTCTTAACCTGAGCTGGAGATTGCACTTCTGATGCAGCGCCGCTCTAAAACCACCGGTGATGTGACAGTGGTCACGAACCCTGTCGTCACCGAGTGGGCGGTCGCACACCATACAAGTGGTCGCATTCCCGAATCTCTCTTCATCTTCAGCTGTCATCTGCAGAGGCACCGGGTTGTCGAGCTTGCCCATAACCACTCGTTCTTCTTCGACGAGACACCGGAAGAAGACGTCCACGCAATCTTCACCCCTGTACACTGTGGGCTCTTTCACGTATACACCATCGGGCCCCACGACCGTATACGCGAATCCACAGGGGCGGTGAAGGCTCTTCTGGGTTGTGCTAGAGAGAGACGGGTTCGGCTTACAGCTGTCCACCTTCTCCAAGATCGCCTCAAAGTCCGCATATATGACGTATGGAACGTGCAGCTGGTAATGGTTGTTCTTGAAGAACATCACGTTGTCGTCTACACCGGGATACGTCACTCGTTGCAGACCGTGTGTCTGGCAAAGTGGTTCGTGCGCATTCAGCTGCTCGAGGGAGGAGAAGCGTTGCAAGCAATAATTGCAAAAGTGGGATGCACCTTCATACTTGGTCGTGTAGGAAAGCAAACGAGACATGTTTTGGATGAGGCAGTAGTGCGACGTTGTCTCGTTGCTGATGAACAAGAGGTTGAATGGTGTACCAGACACCACCTCACTAATCCTGAGAGGAAACACCTCTCCTCCCTCCAACCCAAAGACGTTAATGCGCACTGAATTCGCAGCTTCGAACCGTGGGATTTGTTTAAGTGTCACCGGGTATACTAATTCACTGGTATTCAATTCATTCTCATACTGAATATAGTTGAACACCCTTTCGGGGTTTTGTTTCACCGGGTGTAGGGCAGCCAGTACGCACCAGAGAAAGCATTTCTCATCATCGTTCTTTACATTTACCACTGCTCTTCTGCTGGCTACCCCCTTTGGCAGCGGAATATAAGTGGCGGCCGCTAGTGGTTGGTATTGCGCCGTGTTGAGCTCGAGCGAGAGCACGCGCTCGAGCACCCAACCACTTCCGCTGCCTTCAAAATCCTCTGTAGCCTGTTTAACCTTATTGAACGCTATTTGAAGGTACTCGTCAATTTGGTCAACGGTTAGTGTGGTGAGCATCTTACTCCGAAGATACCCGTTGCAGAACTCGTCCTCACCGTCACTTCCTTTCCTGGAAAATACAGCAGTCGCGACGATGTTCCATTTCAATGACCGATGTGTGGCCATATCCTCCCTCAACAGCCGCGTCAACTCCTCTCTGACGCTGTCGAGGAAGGTGGTCATATCCATTTCGGTGTCTGGGGTGGGGATCAATTCGTGCGTCGACAACATGTCGAGTGCGCGCCTGACTTGCCCTCCTCCTCCTAGCTGTGCTCCTCCTTGGGGTGCTCCAAGCTGCTGCTGTGCCCCATGGCTCGGTGATGGCCGCTGTGGTGGTGCTCCTCCTTGCGCCCACTGTGGGGACGCATCATGCTGGGGTGGTCCTGCTCGGTGATGGCTCGGTGATGGCCTCTGTGGTGGTGCTCCTTGTGCCCACTGTGGGGGCACACCATGCTGGGGTGGCGCACCATGCCCCATGGCACGCTGGTGGCGCATCAAATCGCTCTTGCGGTGAAACGCTGCATCGCACACCAAACACTTGTGGCGACGCTCGCCATGCGTTAGCCTGTGCTGATTCAGATTCCTACGCAAGGAAAACTCCTTACCACACGTCTCGCATAGATGACGCTCCTGAAAAACAAATAAAAAGGTAACGTAACACACGTAAGTCTAACACATGAAGAAATGGAGGAGAGGTATAGAAACCCACGTCTTCCCGCTAGTTTCGGTGGCGTATCCGCCCTCAAACGCGTGTTAAATAAACCTAAAAAAGAAATTAGTGATTGGTTGGCTGGCGAGAGAGCGTACACGTTGCACAAACCAATTAAAAAAGTATTTCCCCGCAACAAAACAATAGTGGCTGGTCTAAACAGTCAATTTCAAGTCGATTTGGTGGACATGCGTAATCTGGCACCTCACAACGAGGGCTACAACTATCTTCTCACGTGCATCGACGTCTTTTCCAAGTACGGTTTCGTCGTGCCTCTCAAAAGGAAAACCGGTGACAGCGTGGCCAAAGCTTTAGAAAGCATCTTTCAACAACGTCAACCAGTGGCGCTACAGAGCGATAAGGGGCGCGAATTTATAGCGTCACCAGTCCAGCGCTACCTCAAGCGTCAAGGTGTAAAGTTTTTCACTACGGAGAACGAACAGATAAAGGCCAGCGTGGTGGAAAGATGGAACAGGTCTCTCAGAAACTGGATGTACAAGTACTTCACTGCCAAGAACACGTATCGCTACATCGACATGATCGAAGACCTCGTGTGGAGTTACAATCACAGGTATCACAGGTCTATAAAAATGAGGCCCGTGGACGTGAACCCCGGAAACGAGCCGGAGGTGTGGAACAATCTCTATGGGGATACACCCAAGAAACAAGATTGCAAGTTTAAAGTGGGTGATCACGTGCGCATCACAAGATCAAAACACACCTTCGAGAGGGGGTACGATTCTAATTTCACCGAAGAGATATTCGTGGTGACCGAGTGCGTGAAAAGGGAAATTCCCGTTTACAAGCTCGAGGACCTGATGGGGGAAGAAATCAAGGGCACATTCTACGCTGAAGAGATGGTAGGTGTAAAGATGGGAGAAAAATTTCCGATTGAAAAAGTTTTAAAGAAGAGGAGAAGAAAAGGAATTATTCAATACCTCGTGAAATTTCGGGGGTATCCGAAAAAATTCAACGCGTGGGTGGTCCTATAAAAAACCCGGAAACAGTGCGCGCATCTGTCATTTCAGAGATGGCTTCTTTCTATCTCACTCTACCCAGCGATGCTTCCAGAGACTTTTTTCCCGACAACACGCTCTCGAGTTTCGTGGTTAAACTTCCAAACACCCTGGAATTCGAATCCGAGATGGAAGTCGCACTGTCGGAGATAATTTATCCCCATTCATTCCACAACATCACTCAAGAGACAAACACTTTCGAATTCGATGTCGGAAACAAGATAATGAAGACCGGTCGCATAGCCCCGGGTTTCTACGAGACGACCCCCGAACTGATCAAAGCCATATCCACTCAAAATTTTCAAGACAAGATTGGTGTGACGTACAATAAAATCACGAAAAAAGTTAAGGTGAACCTCAAGAAAGACACCAAGCTCAGTCTCAGACACGGTATAGCCGAAAACCTGGGTTTCGAACCCGGCCTGATAGAGGGTCCGACCATAGTCGAGGGTCCTTTCACAGCCGATCCTAAATTAGACTTTCATCTCTTGTACGTGTACTGCAACCTGGTCGAACCTCAGGTCGTGGGTAACACCTACGCCCCGCTACTGAGAATCGTGAAAACTAGCGGTCAGGACGGGGATATCGTCAGCGTGTCTTTCGAACGCGCCCATTACGTGCCGCTGGCCAGAAAGAGTTTCGACATCGTTCACATGTATTTAAGGACGCACATGGGCAAGTTTTTCACATTTCAACGTGGAAAGGTGATAGTGAAACTACACTTTAGACTGCGACATGCATTATAAACCGTACCGGAGCTGTGCACACAGCATCAACGATTATTATCTCGCTCAGGCTGGAAACGGACTCGGATATTATCAGGGTAGCGCCCTGCAGAGGGGGTATGGTCTCGGATCTATATTCAGCTCTCTCTTCAGATCGGCCGTGCCCCTGTTGAAACGCGGTGCCAAGGCAGTCGGTTCTCAACTGTTGCGCTCTGGTGTGGATTTCGCCAACGACATAGTTCAAGGAAAAGACGCAAAGATCGCAGCTCGCGATCGTGCCAAGGAAGCCGGAAGGTCCCTCACGGATAAGGGGGCCAATAAAATCAAGTCCATGCTCGGAGGAAAGAATAAAAGGAAGAGACTCGTCAAGAAAACCGTCAGTAAGAAGAAAGCTAGAAAGCTGTCGACACCCGATATATTCAGCGATGGTTTTTTTAATCCACGAAAATTCTCATGAGTGTTTGAAAAGCGAAGCCGACCTGTTCACGGTGCCGCCCACGGAAACCTCTATAGAATCAGCCGAATGGGTCCAGTACCATCCGATATCTCAAGTGCGCGATTCGGGGGCCCCCATCGAATTTCACGTGGCCGGAAGTGCGGAAGAATACGTAGACCTTTCCGCCACTCAGCTGTATGTCAGAGTAAAGGTGACAAAACCAGAAACCGCCGAAGCGGTCTCGACGGCGAATAATTTCTTGCATACCCTTTTCTCTCAGATTGACGTCACGTTGAATGGAAGAACGCTCACAAACTCATCACACACTTATCCGTATCGAGCTTACCTGGAAACGCTGCTTAACTACGGATCGGATGCAAAGAAAGGACCCCTGACAGCCGAGGGCTACTACAAGGACACTGCAGGTCACATGTCTGACCTAACCAAGAACGAGGGGGCCAAGAAAAGAGCTAAACTCTTGGAAAACTCTTTCGAAATGATGGGCGTACCTCACGTCGACATATTCTATCAACCGAAGCTGATGCTCTCTCTGGTGGACTTGAAGATGAGACTGGTTCGCTCGAAACCCGAGTTCTTTCTGATCACAGCTGCTGAGGGTTGCGACGTGGTGATCGAGCAAGCGAGTATTTTTATGCGTAAAGTAAGAATGAACCCGGCTGTGGCTGTAGCGCATGCCATGGCGCTCGAGAAAACAACAGCCAAATATTGCATTAACCGCGTGATATGCAAGGTTTATTCGATATCCATGGGGAGTATGAGTTTCGTTCAAGATAACGTATTTCTCGGGGTCATGCCCAAGAGATTGGTGATTGGTATGGTGGACACGGAAGCATTCAACGGAACGTTCAATTTGAACCCCTTCGACTTCAAGCACAACAACGTCAACTTTGTCTGTGTTTCTATCGATGGAAGACCAGTACCCCATACACCACTTCAACCCGACTTTAGGAACAAGCACGTCATCAGAGCCTACAACACGCTCTTCGTAGGCACCGGTAGACCCGGTGAAGATAAGGGATGCGACGTGAGCAGAGTAGAATACGAAACCGGCGGTTACTGCCTCTTCGCCTTCAACCTGATACCCGACATGAGCGACTGCGGACACGTGCACCTACAAAAGCAGGGCAATCTGCGAGTGGAACTCAAGTTCTCCTCAGCCTTGATCAAGACCGTGTCGGTTATCATATTCGCCGAATTCGAATCGCTGGTGGAAATAACAAAGTCCAGAAGCGTCTTGTGTGACTTTGCGGGATGAACACTAAACAGATAGAGCGAGCCCTCTCGACACACCCCCACACCCGAAAGGCTTTCCTAGGTGTTTTTGCGAGCGATAACTTACCCGAAAACGTGATCAAGTATCCCGCTGCACTGGTTGTGAATACAGACAGAGAGAACGAACCCGGAACGCATTGGTTGGCTATTTACATCGAAAACGAAGCGAGAGCTGATTTCTTTGACTCTTACGGGAACCCACCCACTTACTTCAAGAAGGGGGACATAAACAGATTTCTACGCCGCTACTCACGCGTCGACTACAATGACGTCATGCTGCAATCAGATAAGACAACCGTGTGCGGACACTACGTGATTTTTTTTATCTATTCTCGATGTATCGGCGAAAGTATGAATAACATTGTATCGCGTTTTAATATGCAAAACGATATGCGCGTTGCAAGCTTTGTAAAGAAAAATTTTTCTGTTAAATAAAAGAGAAAAAAAATTCATTCATTTGTCATTTACTATGGAACCTTTCAAGCTGACACATCCGAGCACCGTGCTCATTGCCGGACCCACCGGTTCGGGAAAAACATATTTTCTCAGAGAACTATTAAAACACAGAAACGAAATGTTTCGAGAGCCTCGTCCGAAACGAGTTATATGGTTTTACGGCGAATATCAGACTTTGTTCGAAGACATGGAGGACCACGTGGAATTTCGAGAGGGAAGCAATTTCGAAAGCGTGGAAGAAGACAGCTTGGTGATTTTAGATGACCTCATGAACGAGCTATCGGGCGAGAAAAAATTAGCAAACCTTTTCACAAAGTACAGTCACCACAGAAAATTGACCGTGATTTTCATAGTGCAGAACGTGTTTCACCAGGGGCGGGAAATGAGAAACGTTTCTCTGAACGCGCAATATATGTTTCTATTCAAAAATAGAAGAGATGTCAGTCAGGTGACCCACCTGGGACGTCAGCTGTTTCCCAATAAAATCAAATTTTTCAACGAGGTGTTCGAGGATAGCACGAAAAAACCGTATTCGTATTTAATGGTTGATTTACGACCCGAGACGGAGGAGGAAATGCGCCTGCGCACTAACGTGTTACCGGGGCAGACGCAATATATCTATAAACCCAGGAAATGAAACTTTCCATTTTCGAACATGACGGCTGTGATAGAGGTCGAGGGTTTCCAGCTGTCGGATAGAACATTCATAATCAAGGAGTTGGCATGGTGTTTCATGCATTCGAGAGAAAATTTTCACTATGTATATAAACCGCCCAAAAAGTTTTCGGAATTATCTCCTAGAGATAGACACCAGTGCCTCTACGTCACCAACAACATACACGAAATATCGTGGTCGGCTGGTGATGTACCTTTTGAAATGCTGGAGCGGCATTTGCAGCGATTATCAAAAGTCGTATTGTATACTAAGGGCCACGACAAGTGTCGGATGCTACTGCAGCAGTACGGGTTAAAAGTTTATAATCTAGATGCGATTCTCTGCCCCAACATTGTGGACTTGCCAGAAGTGAGCGCGAACTGTTTTCTCCACGAAAACATGATAAAGCACTGCGCGCTGAAGAAGGCTATAGCATATAGCACATGGTTGGAATAAAAACATCGTTATTTTAAAGTATGGCATTGGAGAAGCAACAAGTACTCCGTCTACTCTCTGCCTGTCCGAGGAATAAACGCAAAGACTTGTTGAAGAAATTACCGAAATCGGCGTTAAAGACGGTCTGCGAGTGCTCGCTCAATATTTTGAAGGGTGTCATTCCGTTATCCCCGAAACAGAAAAATAAACTGAAAAGACATAAAAATACACTTCGCAAACTTGCCTGCAAAAAGACGCCGCTGTACGAGAAAAAGCGCGTGCTCATTCAGAAAGGAGGTTTCTTGTTCCAGTTAATCCCTGCCGCTATACAAACCCTCGCAACTTTGTTCATGAAATAATGGAATACGCTCGAAAATACGCTTTGATCCCAGAAAATTTGTTATCGCGTCACGTCACCACAAAAGAGCAGCTTTCTGAGTTGGACAACGAGATGTTGAAAATACTTCGAAGCAAGGAGCCCGAAGCTATAAAAATTAAACTCTATCAGAATCTGCTGAACAAGAGAATCAACGTAGCCGAGAATAATCCACCGGCAATTCAAGAAGAGAAGAAAGTTGACGAATCACCGATAGCTCTGATTTCTATCCCGAAATCGCAAAGGGGACACTCGGAAAAAATTATCACACATATAAATAAGCATCCGAACATATTAAAGATTAATTCTAACGGCTCGATCGTTTATAAGAGCAGGCTCGTCAAAGGAAGCGACATTCGTGAGTTGATATCAAGTGTGCTCGGTCGGAGAAAATCACCCGTGGTGGGTCAAGAGATTTTCCTGAAAGCGCTAGAAGAAACCGGAGCTCCGAGAGATTATATAAAAAATCCATTCTTGAAACATAATTGGTTAGAGCTTTGAAAAATGGCTACAGAAGAAAACAAGGCTGATGTTCCGTCATTCGATCTACCTAGCTGCTGGTCCTTGGAGAGCCAAGTGATAAGACACAAGAGAATTTATACGATAATCATACTCCTGCTGTTTGTATTATTCACATCAATTGCTACGTTCACATATAAAACCCAAATGAACTATGAAAGATGTAATTCCTCTCTTCCGCTGGGAGGAAATATTTTTCTCACGTATTGTAATAAAACATATGATATACGTTATTTCAACGGAAATGCGCCTACTACGAAAGCTGTTAATCTAACTAATGCGCAAATGTATAAATTGATTCACGAGTCTGCTGATGTACAATTGAATAAAAAAATTTCTATTTGAATTCTTGTGTCGTTTTGAAATTGTTTCGCGACATGAAATTCCCAGATGTTTCGTAGCTCTACCATTAAATAAAGTTTAAATACCTTACATGAAATAAATTTAACTTGAAATAAATTTACGCCTGAGAAATTGTTTCGCGACATGAAATACAACTGAATAATTTTTTTTTCGATGAATGAAAATTTAACTCGCGACATAAATAAATTTGATTTGAAATTAAATTTAACTCGAAATAAAATTTAACTTGTAATGAAATTCCCAGATGTTTCGCAGCTCTACCATTAAATAAATGAGTTTAAATACCTTACATGAAATAAATTCAACTCGAAATAAAATTTACTCCTGAAAATTAATTTGGAATAAAATTTAACGCGCGATAATTTAAAAAAAACAACTAACCTCTTTCTTCTTCTTCTCTGACGGAGCATATCCACTTGGTCCAGCTTCTACTGGCGCAGGACGCTTCAGGCATTGCTGGATGAAATTCTCCTCATCCTCAATCATTAATTTTATATCGCGATCACTAACTAAATCCTCGTTGAGACATTCATTGACGAAATTATCGTCATTTTCCAACAATCTAACTAATTCTTCTTTACTTATACCGAAATCGATAAAACTAGCCATTGCGCGAACGTACGAAGCGAAAGCTAAAAAACTTGATGCTGTCTGGACAAAACTCAAAAACGAAGTGAGAGGATCTGCAAAGAAGATGATACTTTTAATGAGATAAAGGGTTAGGAAGCGATAACGAGTCTCGTGTGCTATGCGTCATTACTCGGGCAGACAGTACTCATATAGTTATCAGTGTCGCGTGCAGAATAATCGAAGCAACGCGAGTGATGCATACTCACGTCAATATCATTATCAGTGATTTATGTAACATTGGATAGTGTATCGTTAGATATTGGTACTGTATCAGTGATGCATGCTCACATGAATATATTGTATCAGTGATTCACGTGAATGAGATAGTGATGCTACTCACATCATTATCAGTGATTCATGTAACATTGGATAGTGTATCATTAGATATTGGTACTGTATCAGTGATGCATGCTCACATGAATATATTGTATTAGTGATTCACGTGAATGAGATAGTGATGCTACTGGGTGCACTTTGAGATTCACAGTATATTCCTATACTTATGCTTATCAACTGCAACTGCAGTATATAAACTGCGGGACAGACACAATTCCTTAACTTAGTTCTCTCGCTCGCTTGGATACACTTCTCTCTCCGCAACTTGGTAAGATTTTTTTTTTCTATGGCTTCTTGCGTGTTAGATTTTGAGGGATTCTTGCTTAAAAGTGGGATATATGTTGTTAAGGAAATGGCTTGCTTTGATTTAAGCACAGGGAGAGTATATCACTCTCTCTACAAGCCGCCATTCTCTAGCAAGGAGCTATCCGAAGAAGATTTCCCACAAATGCTCTGGGTTAGCAGAAATCTTCTTAATATTAGATGGGGGGAAGGGCTTTTCGATTATAATTTAATGAAAATTCATCTCACCACTGTTAATAACAGATATAGTTGCATTTATGTGAACTGCAGGCAAAAAAAAAAATTTCTAGAGCAACGATTCAACCTGGAGACAGTGAAAGTCTTAAACTTCCCAAAATCCTTGACTTCTTGCGGGTTTCACCCTCTGCAAAAAGGGCATTGCGCAAGAAGCAAGGTCGTAGCATGCGCTGAATGGTTAGATGCATAAAAATTTAATTTTGTAAAATAATAATAATAATAAAAATTTAAAAAACTTAAAAAAAAAAAAAAACTTCTGTTAAAATATATATTTCGCAATTTTTTTTTTTTTCATCTTGAGAGTTGCGGAGAGAGACTGTATGCGTTGTTTTCATTTAGACAGATGGAAAGCCTCCGCTATGAATACGCTCGGAACGTACTGGATACTTCCGTTGCGATACTACACCAGCTCGAATCTGAAATCGTGTACCGTCCAGCAGAGGAATGCGTCTTCAAGTTTGGCGACAAGACTTATCCGATGCCCAGACAGCATGCTGGGTATGGTGACGCTGGCCTACACTACACCTTTTCCGGAATGACCCTCCAGGCCCAACCGTGGACACCTCTCCTCTTGGATTTGAAAGCCGTGGTCGAGAGCATCTCAGGCCATGACTACAACTTTGTTGTCGTCAACCGATACTCTGATGGAACCAAGAGCATCTCCCCGCATTCCGATGACGAATCACAGCTCGTCAAAGATTACCCCATCGCTTGCCTCTCCCTGGGCGCTGAAAGAAAGCTCGTGTTCTCTCGACGGGGGCACCAATCCGTGGACCGAATCCTGGAACACAACAGCCTGCTGACGATGCTACCTCCAACCAACCAGCTGTGGCGTCACGCGATACCTAAAGACCCAAAAGTAAAAGACGTCCGACTCAGCCTGACGTTCCGGAAAATGGTTTCGAGTAACAAGCGCCCATCACCGAACACTCAACCACCATCGGCTAAGAGATCTCGCAGCAGTGGATTCAATAAGGAAGCGCCGCCTCCCAACATCTTTCACGTGAAGGAGAACTTTTTCGTCAGCGTCGTGATCTTCAGTGGTGAAGTGCGCGTACATATTCGAGAATTTTTCGAACGCGATGGACTCATGCACCCAGCTAAAAATGGAGTGACTCTTTCGCCGTACGTGTGGGAATGTTTGAGAACCGAATTCTCTCGTCGTACTATGCTGCAACGCGTTGATAGAACTTTCCTAGTGTCGGAGAACCTGATCGTGGACTACAGCGGTGATGATGTGCTAATTCAAACTCTACATCGCGGGGACAACAAAATTTTCAAGTGCTCCGAAAACCCCCTCAAAATGACTTTCCAGGCAATCGAGGCACTCTTCTGGAGCGAGGATGATAAACCACTTCATACCGTGATCAGTGAGCTCGTGCAGAAAACGCTCTGCTTGGACTATCTGAAAGTGTGTGTGCGCGAAAACCAAACTAAAGGAACGAGTTCTATGGATATCACCGACATTTTGGCTAAATTGGTGAGTGAAAAACTTTTTGCTAGCATCGAAAAAATTGTTGACTGCCATGGGTGTTCCATGGGATATGCTAATCAGTTGGGTCATGAATGTCTGCAGTTGAATGATAATTTAATGTTTTATAAATATTTTGATCATGCTTTAACCCTGATTGACTTTCGCGAAGTCGCTAAAACTCTGGCGGAAAATTACGATGTAGCGGAAAAATGTTTTAATGCGATTGATTTTGATGTTTTGAAATCTAAGATAGAAGAAATTTATTTGAAATAAATGAAAATCATATAAAATGACTTTGTATTTTATTGCTCCTTTGGTTTATTTTTACTTTTCAGCTTGGACATACAAAAGTTTATTTGTGACTTGAAAAAAATTTTATTTTAAAATTAATGAAACGATTCATCTTTGTTTAGTTTAGAAAATAAAGTTTAATTTAGGAATGAAAAAATCATCAGAAAATAAAGTTTAATGTAGGAAAGATCCCCAAGTTAGAAAAAAAAAAAAAGTCTGAAATTAAACGATAATTTGGGAAAGATCCTTCTCTTTGGTGATATCTTCGAAGTGACGTTATGGGAAAATCTTGGGATAGAAAAAAATTAAGTTAGAAAATGCATCCCTCCAAAAAATAACAAAGTCAGAAAATAAAGTTTAATTTAGGAATGACCCCTCTTTGAAATAATCTCATCACTTGGGAAGTCAGAAAATAAACGATAATTTGGGAAAGAGTTGAAAGAACGGTAATGAACTTTAAATTTCCCAGGGTGTTGAGAAAAAAAAAAAAACCAAGTCAGAAAATAAAGTTTAATTTAGGAGCAAATTTTTTCTAAGTCAGAAAATGAATTCAAAAGTTTAATTTAGGAATGAAAAAAAAAATCATTAGAAAAATAACTAAGTCAGTAAAAAAACAATAATTTGTGGAAGAAAAGATTAATTTAGGAATGACCCCTCTTTGAAATAATCTCATCACTTGGGATGGAAAAAAAAAATTTAGGAGCATCCCTCCAAAAAAAAAAAAACAAGTCAGGAAATAAAGTTTAATTTAGGAGCAAATTTTTTCTAAGTCAGAAAATGAATTCAAAAGTTTAATTTAGGAATGACCCCCCCTGAAAAACGATAATTTGGGAATGACGTCATAGGCAAGAACGATAATTTAGGAATGACGTCATAGGAAGCGCCATCTAGCGAGCCTCAACAAGTGCGAAGCACCCATTTGTTTGATGCGCAGCAAGTGGGGAGCCCTATTGTTTGATGCGCAGCAAGTGGGGAGCCCTATTGTTTGATGCGCAGCAAATGCGCAGTCCTATTGTGCACCAAAACCGCTAAAATCACCCTACTGATTTGAATTAATATTCTGATGGTGACATTCACTTGTGTACCGTATTTTTTACTTTCTATTAACTTACAGGCACTTCACATCTACACAAACATGCACACTTTGCACAACCTTGTTTATAATCCCCTTCACAGCCATCAAGGGCAATCTGTAAGTCGCCTAGCCCGAGACAGTTCCCTTGGGCTAGGCAGTGACGACAAAAATTAAATTCGTTTGGTTGGTGTTTTGAAATATTATCGCATAAGGGTTTTTAGGGAAACGGCCCCTGGGGTCCCAACTTCATAAAAAAATTATGTTTATATTTTTTGGAATTTACATTGCGTATTATTATGCAGCATTGATTTCAAGATTTCGGAGTGTAAGTTGTGCTCCGCGACAATCAAGTGACACCCCCTCCATCCGATGAGGCAAATCAATGAAGGGTTACTAGAGCTGCCAGACTTTTCGTATATAAGAATTCGATAAATCACGTGGGGACGGGGGAAATAGTGCATTTCTTTGTATGTTCATGAATTATTGAGAGTGAGCTGAATCCGCTACCTATATCCCGTCCCACCCCAGCTGGAGCAGTCAATAGATTTTCTGTTTGAAGCTAATAGTTTACTAGCAGAAAAAACGTGAGGTGCTGTCGCAAATGATAATTTTATCGTTTCTCATACAATTGTCTAATGATGTCAAAATAGTTGTGTTATGTAAATACTAATGAATTTGAATGCATTCTACTGTCTTTTAGAAATTAGCCCACCTGTTTTTGAAACACCCTGTATATTTACTTACGCGTGAAACGTAATGACGCATGGACGATTCTATATTTATTGCCGCTGTGGTGGTCGAGTGGTTATAGTGACGGACTCGCGATGCGAGGATCCGTGTTCGAACCCCACAGCGGTGGTCGGCTGCAGTTGGTTTTCTGTGGTTCCCAACTTCACGGCGCAAATGCGAGCCGATCTCCCCGTTAAAAAGTCTCGCCACAGAGAGCAACAGCCCTACAACAATAAATCATTCAATCATAACACTTCACTCATAGTTAGAAAAACTTGTGGCAGATGGCAGCACTACACATAACAAGCATTACAGAGAAACAACAAAATTTCACGTCAGGTTTCACTACACGTACACGCACATTCCCGTATGTACCGATTCGTTGGGGGGTTCCGGGGGGGGGTGTGGGCGGGGTGCATGTGTGGTGTAGTAGTAGTAGGTAGGGCCTCCAAAAAATGGCTCGGGGATCCATGATGTTCTTAAGTCAGCCACCTCGTTGGGCAATTTGCCTGTTGTGGCGTTGTATTTGTATTTAAGAGAAAAATAAATATATATTTTTTTTTTATTTCCTAAAAAATGCATTCATAGGGTATTTAAAATCTGGATAAAAAAAAATGAAACTTCCAAGTGGGGTCGAAATTAATGCTCGGTAGTGTTACTTCCATTTTTTGAAACAGTGATATCGAAAACTTATTTCTCACCAAAGTGTTGATTGAAAACTTTTTTCTCGGGTGTTTCCAGTTAATAAATCAATTTTCATTCAATCAATAAATTTATGATTTTTTTTAATTTATTCCGTATTTTACCGAAAATTTTCATTGGGAGGGGAAAAATAATTATTTTTAATATCCTTTAAAATATGGGGTAATATGGTAATCATTTTTGTCATACAGTGATTATTTTCAGTACACAAGAGATAATTAGACTGTGATCAGCCAGTTTCTCGCTGATTCTTCTCGGTGTGGGGAGTTTCTGCTGAAGCACTGTTGTCGGGTCTTATTGGAGTTTTTTTTTTATTTGTGTACCTTTACGCAGAAGTACTGGGGGTTTATTACGCTCACGTCGTTATACAACGAGGTCGTTAGTGACGTCCCGCCCTTAACGCAAATTCTCAACGAGCCTCATAACGCAAATCTCAGAGACCATCGTCAAAAACTTGATTTTTCTCAGCAACCCGCGGTATGTCGTTATATATTTTACGAAAAACTACCTGGTCTGAGAGTTGCGTTAGCTCCGAAAGGGATGGACCAATCGGATAATTTTCTCCGCTGCTGATAATCATCATCACTATCAACGAGTGCTGCAGCACGTGCGTTATTATTATTTTATTTATTTGTGCGCGTTTGTCCCTAGTTTTCTAAGCTACATTTTTTTTTAAATTCATCCAGATTCTTTTTATTTTCATCAAATATTTGAGAAAAAGGTAGGCTATGCACGCACATGATACTGGCGCGGGGAAATATTCTAAATTATTACGTTTAAAAAATGATTTTCTATTGAAGTTCAATGATATGAATTTCCAAAACGACTCAAAAATATCATCATATATTACCATATTTTTAATATATTTATCTACCGTCTTGAAGTCAAAATCCAGGACAATAACCTTTTATTTACATCACTAATTAGAAAATTGGTTTCCTTGTTTCACACATGAAAATGAAGTACCACCAAAGTTACACTGTTGTTGACATCATTTTTATACTCCGATCAAAAAATGCACTGAAGGATTAGAAAAAATTTATTTGTTGATTAATAAAATTTACTTTGATTTTTTTATAGTGCCAGTTAGTGTACTTAGTGCGCAGCTTGTAGTGTGTGTGTGTGTAATAGTGTTTACTGCATTACACTTCTGTGTACTGCACAGAAAGTAGCAATACTTAATTGATATTACAAAATATCAATGTTATTAAACGAATTAAGAAGGGGAAAATCTGAAAACATTCAAATATGTATTGACTTCGATTTTGAACGAGATGTAAAAAAAAATATTGAGCGAATTTCAAAATGTCTTGAAAACATCGCAATAGAGAGATTTACCAGTTAAATAATATTCTTATATTGAGATGAGTTTAAGATTAGAATAAAGGCATTTTCATGCAAGATAAAAAAAAAAACGTTGTGTAGAGTGATTTATCTTTGTACCGAGTATAATTTATAACGATTTACCACTATGAATATTTTTTTCCAATCAGTATGTGTACAGATAACATTTTAAACTATAATGCTGTCTCTGAATCATGTTACTAAATTAAGGGACGTAATTCAGAGAATTATTATTCATTATAATGAACAACTTGATAAATTAATAATGAATGAATAATTTCCAATTCTAACTAATATATCTCCGTTGCTCTCACCTTCATCGAAAAATGTACACGCGAGCGGCCATGTTTATTTCCGTAACGCGAACATAACGAGTGGTCTCCGGTTCCCGTTAGTTAACGTTTCACGTAGCGATGATGATAACGAAAATCGGTAGTAACGATGTGAGAAAAATCAACCTTTAGCGATGGTGACGTAAATCTATCCCACAATGCACCGCAAACCCAAAACACGTTTGAAACGCGGGCATAACGACATGAGCGTAATAGACCCCCCTGGAGAAACCGCGAGACATCTAGGCTCTGTCGCAAGAAGCAACGTAAGCACTTGGACCCCGTGGGGAGCAGGGCATCTCCAGCAAAACAATTTATTCATACTGCAAAAGCAAAACTTATTGATACGCACGAGTACTGTGCGAAGGCGTACTTGGAACGTATGACAACTCTGCCCATCCTTTGGTATAACAGATGAAGGTCGTGTCGTCTAAAGGCTGAAACACATACGCTGACGTGACGTGTTACCACACGTTAAATCGTGTGATATAAAGTTCCATCAATGAGTCTTCCATAGGTACGTTCACACTGTGCCGAGGGAATGTTCGGATTATGAAATGCGACATAAGGCCCCTTTCACACGGAGAAGATGCGGGTCCGGAAGAAGTTTTAACAATTGGAATATATTGCGCCTTTCAGACGAGCCGAAAAATCTCCGCACCTAGGAAATGTTCATGCGGGTCCGGACGTCGTCCGCATGTGTCAAAACTTAAGGCCCCTTTCACACGGAGCGGATGCGGATGCGGATGCGGGTCCGCATACCCTTTCACACGAGCACTGAAGATGCGGGTGTTTCGCCCGCATCTTTAGGTTGAAATTCGTGCATAAAAACTATTTTTTCGCAATTTTTGTAATTATTTTTCTCCTTCACCCCTGATTCAGTGGCCATAGGCAGCCTAGAGGCATTCTTTGGTGGTTTAGTCTAGAGCCACATAGAATATGGGAATAAAGATGTCTTAATTCCGATCCTCACAAGTAGTCGATGGGAGAAAATGTCTTCAAATATTTTCAAAACATTTTGAAAAAAAAAATCCGTCTTTCCGGAAAAATATGAAAGAAAAATTCCAAAAACATCCAAAACTAATATGTTCCTAAAAAAAAAATTCAGGAGATATCAAAGAATTTGCAAGTACAAAAAAAGGGGAGGGGTGGGAACGTTCAAAATGTCTGTGCTTAGAAATATTCACATCACAATTCTGTCTTAGGCCGGGATTACAGTATAAAAGTTTTATAAAAGTTAGTTTATAAAACTTGAAAAATGCAACCGATAGGCCGATCAGTTAAGTTCGCTCGAATGTAACAGATATGTTTATTGGTTACATTTTTCAAGTTTTATAGTGTAATACCAGCCTTAGGCCGGGATTACACTATAAAAGTTTTGTAAAAGCTCTTTGATAAAACGTGAAAAATTCAACCAATATTATCTTATTAGTTGAATTTTTTGAATACAAAATGTGTGTGTGTGTGTGCACCGGTTGCATTTTCTTGAATGCAACCGATGCGCCTATTGGTTGAATTTTTCAACTTTCATAAAAGTTCTTTTATAAAACTTTATAGTATAATCCCGGCCGGATTACACTATAAAAATTTTATAACAATTATTTAAAAAAAAGCAACTAATAAATTTATCGGTTGCATTAGAGCAAATGCAACCGATAAATTTATTAGTTGCTTTTTTCAAGTTTTATAAAATAACTTTCATGAACCTTTTATAGTGAAATCCCATCCTTAGATTAGTCATTTCTGAAATATAAAATTTCATTTTTTAAGTTTATAGACTGAATATCGAGTAAAATATACTTGTAGGTATGGGGGGAACCACCAAAAATATTCAAGTGCTAGGGTCTTCAAACGTCTTAATCCGGCCCTGAGTGAACACCGTACGTGGATAACGTTGTTTAATAAAAGTATTTTTTTTTAAGTTTGAAAAAATTAAAAGATTGAAAATTTAAAAAAATAATAAATATTTAAAAAAATAACAAATATTTAAAAAAATAACAAATATTTAAAAAAATAACAAATATTTAAAAAAATAACAAATATTTAAAAAAATAACAAATATTTAAAAAAATAACAAATATTTAAAATAATATTTCAAATATTTATAATTTTTTAAATAATTTTAAAAATTTAAAAATAAAAAAATTAATATTTTTAAATTAAATTTAAAAGTTATTAAAGTATGTAGTCAATTAAATATTCGTAATGAACAGAACGGCTTATAATTTTGGTCCCGTCAGTGGCCCTTGTTGGCAGGTTTTATTGTATAAAATTGTGAAATATGGACAAAAGGCAGTTAAAGTTGCTATATCTCCATCTCAGAAGGAAACGAAGGGATACACGTATGTGGGTACATCGTATTTGATGAACAGGGACCCTCACATGGTGTTTTTAAGGGTATTTATGGCAAATAATTAAAAAAATTCCGTGCAAAATCACCTTCAAAAATTAGCCAAAGATGCGGACGAATTCGCTCCGCATCCGCATCGTCTGAATAGCTCCGAATAAACCTATTGTCAAAACTTCTATGTGCGGATGCGGAGCCCGCACTTAGGTTTTGACACATGCGGACGACGTCCGGACCCGCATGAACATTTCCTAGGTGCGGAGATTTTTCGGCTCGTCTGAAAGGCGCAGTATATTCCAATTGTTAAAACTTCTTCCGGACCCGCATCCGCATCCGCGTCCGCATCCGCTCCGTGTGAAAGGGCCCTAAGGCTTCTTTCACACGGAGCGGATGCGGACGCGGGTCCGCATACCCTTTCAAACGAGCGCTGAAGATATGTGCGGACGAATCGCCCGCATCTTTAGTTCGAAATTCGTGCATAAAAACTGTTTTTTCGCAATTTTTGTAATTATTTTTTTCCTTCACCCCTGATTCAGTGCCCATAGGCAGCCTAGAAGCATTCTTTGGTGGTTTTTATCATTGAGCCTAAAGATGCCTCCATTCCGATCCTCACAAGTAGTCGATGGGAGAAAATATCTTAAAATATTTTCAAAAAATTTTGAAAAAAAATCTGTCTTTTCGGAAAAATATGAAAGAAAATTCAAAAACACATCCAATGTTCGAAAAATCAAATCCAAAAACATCCAAAACTTTCGATGTTCCAAAAAAAAAATTCAGCAAATATCAAAGAATTTGCAAGTATAAAAAAAGGGAGGGTTGGGACTTTCAAAATGTCTGTGCCTAGAAATATTCACATCACAATTCTGTCTTAGGCCGGGATTACACTATAAAGGTTTTGTAAAAGCTCTTTGATAAAACGTGAAAAATTCAACCATTAAGATCACCGGTTGCATTTGCTTGAATGCAACCGATGCGCCTATTGGTTGAATTTTTTAACTTTTATAAAAGATCTTTTACAAAACTTTATAGTATAATCCCGGCCTCAAGTACGGATTACACTATAAACATTTTATAATAATTCTTTTAAAAAAGCAACTAATAAATTTATCGGTTGCACTTGCAATTTATTAGTTGCTTTTTTCAAGTTTTATAAAATAACTTTCATAAACCTTTTAGAGTGAAATCCCAACCTTAGATTAGTCTCACTTCTGAAATATAAAATTTCATTTTTTCAGTTTATAGACAATATCGAGTAAAATAAACTTGTAGGTATCGGGGGAACCACCAAAAATATTCAAGTGCTAGGGTCTTCAAACGGCCCTGAGTGAACACCGTACGTGGATAACGTTGTTTAATAAAAGTATTTTTTTTAAAGTTTAAAAAAATTAACAGTTAAAAAATTTTAAAAAATAACAAATATTTAAAATAATATTTCAGATATTTTAAAATAATTTTAAAAATTTAAAAAAAAAAATTAAAATTTTTAAATTAAATTTAAAAGTTATTAAAGTATGTAGTCAGTTAAATATTCGTAATGAACAGAACGGCTTATAATTTTGGTCCCGTCAGTGGTCGTTGTTGGCAGGTTTTATTGTATAAAATTGTGAAATATGGACAAAAGGCAGTTAAAGTTGCTATATCTCCATCTCAGAAGGAAACGAAGGGATACACGTATGTAGGTACATTATATTAATGAGCAGGGACCATCATATGGTGTTTTTAAGGGTATTTATGGCAAATAATTAAAAAAAAGATGCGGACGAATTCGCTCCGCATCGTCTGAATAGCTCCGAGTAACCCAATTGTCAAAACTTCTATGTGCGGATGCGGAGCCCGCACTTAGGTTTTGACACATGCGGACGACGTCCGGACCCGCATGAACATTTCCTAGGTGCGGAGATTTTTCGGCTCGTCTGAAAGGCGCAGTATATTCCAATTGTTAAAATTTCTTCCGGACCCGCATCCGCTCCGTGTGAAAGGGCCCTAAGCGCGGGCTCCGCATCCGCACATAGAAGTTGTGACAATAGGTTTATTCGGAGCTATTCAGACGATGCGGAGCGAATTCGTCCGCATCTTTGGCTACTTTTTGAAGGTGATTTTTCACGGAATTTTTTTAATTATTTGCCATAAATACCCTTAAAAACACCATATGATGGTCCCTGCTCATTAATATAATGTACCTACATACGTGTATCCCTTCGTTTCCTTCTGAGATTGAGATATAGCAACTTCAACTGCCTTTTGTCCATATTTCACAATTTTATACAATAAAACCTGTCAACAACGGCCACTGACGGGACCAAAATTATAAGCCGTTCTGTTCATTATGAATATTTAATTGACTACATACTTTAATAACTTTCAAATTTAATTTAAAAATAATAATTTTTTTTCTTTTTAAATTTTTAAAATTATTTAAAAATATAAATATCTGAAATATTATTTTAAATATTTATTTTTTTAAATTTTTAATCTGTTAATTTTTTTAAACTTAAAAGAATTTTTTTTAATTAAACAACGTTATCCACATACGGTGTTCACTCAGGGCCGGATTAAGACGTTTGAAGACCCTAGCACTTGATTATTTTTGGTGGTTCCCTCGATACCTACAAGTATATTTTACTCAATATTTAGTCTGTAAACTTAAAAAAATGAAATTTTATATTTCAGAAGTGAGACTAATCTAAGGATGGGATTTCACTCTAAAAGGTTTATGAAAATTATTTCATAAAACTTGAAAAAAGTAACTAATAAATTGCAAGTGCAACCGATAAATTTATTAGTTGCTTTTTTAAAAGAATTATTATAAAATTTTTATAGTGTAATCCGGACTTGAGGCCGGGATTATACTATAAAGTTTTGTAAAAGATCTTTTATAAAAGTTGAAAAATTCAACCAATAGGCGCATCTGTTGCATTCAAGCAAATGCAACTGGTGATCTTAATGGTTGAATTTTTCACGTTTTATCAAAGAGCTTTTACAAAACTTTTATAGTGTAATCCCGGCTTAAGACAGAATTGTGATGTGAATATTTCTAAGCACAGACATTTTGAAAGTCTCCACCCCTTCCCTTTTTTTATACTTGCAAATTCTTTGATATTTCCTGAATTTTTTTTTTTGGAGCATCGAATGTTTTGGATGTTTTTGGATTGGATTTTTCGAACATTGGATGTATTTTTGGAATTTTCTTTCATATTTTTCCGAAGAGACAGATTTTTTTTCAAAATTTTTTGAAAATATTTTAAGATATTTTCTCCCATCGACTACTTGTGAGGATCGGAATGAAGGCATCTTTATACCCATATTCTATGGGGCTCAAGATTAAACCACCAAAGAATGCCTATGGGCACTGAATCAGGGGTGAAGGAGAAAAATAATTACAAAAATTGCGAAAAAACAGTTTTTATGCACGAATTTCGAACTAAAGATGCGGGCGATACGTCCGCATCTTCAGTGCTCGTTTGAAAGGGTATGCGGACCCGCATCCGCTCCGTGTGAAAGGGGCCTAACACGCCTTATTACGTGTCAAAACAAATCAAACCTTTCAGATTTCCGTTAGTGGCATGTGAAGACGCCATATTTGTTTTTCTCGTTCTTTTTGCTTCGTGTTTTGATCTTGTTTTTTGTTCGTATTTTTATGCATTTGGGTTTTTTTGTTTTTTGTTCGCGTTTCGACGATAAAAGAGGAACTTATCGAACGTGTTCGGTCAAATTCTCTGTTATATGACCTTACCAACGGGTCTGGTTTTATAATACCGACGTGGTCGAGTTTAAAAATTTAATTTCGCCGTATAAGCCGGTACTGACCGTAACTGTACTGGCCGCTTTCTGACGGTATTTGCATTTCTCGCAATGAGGGGTGCCGATAGGAATAATAAACTGCGATCGATTAAATTTCCAAATTTCAATTTCATCGCATAAGTCGCACTTCGCGCTTTCTGTTGGGATTTTCATTTCTCGTGGCGTGGGGCATTGATAAGAATAAATTGCATTAAATTATTCTTATCGGCACCCCAACGCTCCTCTCCGCAAGAAATGCAAATTCCGACAGAAGGGGCGAAGTGCGGCTTATACGGTGAAATTACAATTAGACCCTGTCTGGATTATGAACAGAACCACCTACCAACACCGTCTATAGTAGAAAGCCTCCACGTGAAGCTCATGACGTCACTGAAGTCTTGCATTCCACCTATAGTCACTGGATGCACTGCAAAAAAGGTAAAGATTTCGCAAACGTCGGCCTATGGACTATTTCACCATATCCAATGGCTACAGGTAAAATGGACGACTTCAGTGACGTCAAAGCTTCGCACGGAGGCTTTCTGCTATAGATGGTGTTTGCTCGCCAGACAGCTTTCGATCTGCATTTATGAGAATCAGAGCCGCCCTTAAGGGTGTGGGACAAGTGCGATCTCACCGGGCCCTGAGTTTTCGGGACCCGCTTTTACGGTAGCAAGTTTCTTTCATAAATTCTGGAAGTCTGCATTTTCATTTAGAAAGAAATAATTCTGAATTTCCACCATATCTGGAATTGTTTTTTTTAAATAATTTCTGAATTTTCATCAGTTCTGGAATTACAATGAAACCTCCATATAATGATATTCTGCGGACCTGCGAAAAATATCGCTGTAGAGGGATTATTAAAATATCGAGAGAGCAGCTTAACATTCGAATATAGACATTTCTGAGCAAGACTTGAAAAAATATCGTTGTAAAGGGATTTATCGTTGTATCGAGTAACGCTGTAGCGAGTTTTCACTATATTTCTGTTATTCTATATTTCCACCAATTCTGAAAATTAATTTTTGTTACGCGAATCGTAATTTCCTTACCGTCTCGAAAAGAGCGCAACGATTCTGTTTCGTTTTCTTGGTTGCCATAAATAACAGAAGCATCTACAAAAGCCGTCATTTGATCCATTTGTTGACGTGGACCTGCAATGCGGAAAAAATCTGTCGTAATATGCGTTAAAATAACATATATAACTAATGCAATGTTAATTCAATTTATTATAAAATATAGATATATATAAAATTAAATATCGTCTGGCAATGGCAGTCTTAGTTACTCACACCTTTGTAGGTACGCACGTAGTGGACTTTTGATTATAAAAATAAAGAAAAATTTGAAGAGATGGAGTCCCAAAATTTTTTCACGAAAAATAGTTCATCAAATCAGAGATAAAGACACGAGAAATGAAAGTACCAACGTCATAAACAGATAAATTACGATAATTTTTTTTCAACCCTTACAGCGGAAATCGTCTAACTTGATCCACTTTATTTTGACAATTCCGAAATATCTCATGATCTTAAAATTCTCTCATTCCGGCAATCCCGTGTATTATTAATGTATATTAGGAAAAAATTAGTTTTATGCTTGGGCTCACCGGAGAGGCATTCAACCTTTGTGAAGAATCGGATTATATAAATATATGACATGAATGTCGCTCTCCACTTGTTAATACATTGTATTAACATTCATGTCACGAGCGACATTCATGTCATATATATAGCCATCTGGTGGCTCGTCGTCCATGAGCTATTAGCTGATCGGTTTCACCGTCTATTGCACGGTTCCGTTCGGCATATATACGCTCTAGCGAAGGAAAATCTCTATCTCCTCTGTAGCTTAGTGGTCAGAGCACTCGTCCGGCAATCGAGGGACCCGGTAGAGGCAGAGATGAGTTTTTTCCTTCCTTAAAAAATTAACATCTTTAATAATAAATATCTTCACAACATCCAGTCTTCTGTATATCTTGTATATAAATATAACCTAACGAAAATAAAACTTATTACAAAACTGTTATGAATATCACGTAATTTGAACCAAACACTCAATACGATACAACTATCACTGTTAGATAGATACCACGAACTTTACACTTTGAAGAAAGTCTCTGGTAAATGAATTTATGCTAAAAGATTTCTCTTAAATGTTTCAAACTTACCAAGCGAGCACAGTGGACAAGGAGCAGAACGTACAAAATTCAAGCAGTCTTGATTGTATTTCGAGTAGAAGGGATCATCTTGAGGAAGCAGAACAGGATAACACTGAGGATGTGTGTCATTTGAGTGAGGACAACAATTAATCATTTGAGCACCACCTAATAAAAATATTTGTTAATATAATCATTAACGTTCGGTAATGAGCCGAGAAAAAAATACACTTTTTTTAACATTTGTAAATACAAAGTAATTTAGTTTAAAATAAAAAAATTCATTCACGGCGAAATAGATATTTATCATACTGATTGTATTTAATATTTGTGGAATGATGTATGGTGGAATCTCGATAGAACGATACTCTGCGACCCAAGAAAAAATATCGTTGGATCGGGAGGCGGAATCGTCACAATGCTCCACCAAATACAATAGACGTCGCTTATGGAAATAACGGAAAATGTTATCCGTTGCCCCCCCCCCCCCCAGCCGCAAAGGTGAAGTTAACTGATCTAATGTATATATGCATATATGAATTGACATCATCATCGTGCCCCCCCCCCCAGACTTCCAAGTCTATCCCCGCCTATGGCTATAATGCATTCCTAAAGTAACGTAATTACGCCTAAACCGAGAAATGCATTGGATCCCGATTATAACGTTTTAGCAAAAAAAACCAATTAGTTCCTCATCCAAAAAAGTACAAATTGCCAGGAGGCCAAACCATTTATAATAAATTCATAGAAGAATTATCAGGATTTAATTGAATTTAGTCAAAGCGAAATTTATTGCACAAATATATATTATTTTATACAAAAATGTAGTATTTTGTATAAATTAAAACCAGGCAAAGTTTCTCATTTTTGTGATAAAATATACTGTATATTAAAAAAAATGTTGGCCGCTGGAACTCCCTGGGACAGGTGCGGATCTAAAAAGAAGGGAATCGATCCCTCGCTAACACCGAATTGTCTCGGAACAGTACGTCTGTGTATACTATAATATGAGACATTGCAATCATCAATATTTTCATGAGGTTTTCTTTTTATCCCATTTTTGACTAACGTTGCGTTTGTGTGCGATGCTTTGTTTAATATTTTTTCAGATATTTTTCACATAAATGTTTTCATGAAATGGACATTTTTGGGAACTAAAAGGTCTAATGAGCATCAAAGTGTTTTTTAAAATTTGTTTACAATGAAATTAGATTTTTTTTAGAGTTTTTAAAACACATGAAATTCTTAAATTTCATTCCGATTTTTTATCTGAATTTTTTTTCCCGATTATCAACAGAAATAATTTTTTCCTTAATTTTTTTATCACATGGGGTTTCCTAAAATTATATCATCATAATTTATACTATCATAATTATATTTATATTGTGGCAAGACTCAAAATAGGACAGATATTCAAGTATCATTATTAACTCGACTGCAAGACTAGCCATTAACAAGATATATTTTATTCTTGTCTTTTATTTTATTGTTTATTTTTCATGGAACGTTCAGAGATGTTCTTGTGTTCTTGTTGGATTGTGACTGTGTTTGTAATTGCTCTGTAACGAATATCTAATAAAAACTACGCTACATATTTGGTGGAGGCGCCGGGTAATCCAAAATTACGGAAAACTCAATCAGAAGAAGCCGTAGACTGCAAGGGCTAGGTTCTGAGCCCGTATCACTGCTTGACTCTTTTAGAAGACGTCGGTGCCCGATGGCTATGTCCAAGAATCCGGAAGGTGAGTCGTTAGCTCCATCTATTCAACCTGCTCCCAATGCATATGCCCCAGCTTATCCCATGTACCAAGTGCCTCGCGACCACTGCATATTCTCCGGTACTGATGGTCAAAACCCCGAAAAGTGGCTGAAAGATTATGAAAGGATCTCCAATTACAATCGTTCGGATGACTCGATTCGCTTAGCTAATGTTGTGTTTTACTTGACTGATACTGCTAGGCAATGGTTTGAGAACAATGAAGAGTTATATTGATTACAAGCTGGACAATTTTTCAGCGAGACTTCAAAGAGACATTCGGACAGCCCGAGGACATCAAGCGACGATCGGAAGACCTGTTGAGAACCAGGGCGCAGCGTCCGTGTGAGAAGTTTGAGTCCTATATTCAAGATGTTCTCTCATTATGCCGCCAAGTTGATCCATCCATGACAGATGACCAGAAAATTTCCCATCTCCTGAAAGGGATCGCAGAGGATTTCTACCAAGTACTGATAAACAAAGAAGCAGCTACAGTAGACCAGTTCATATCTATTTGTCGACAGATCGAGACTATGAGGAGACGTCGTGTAATCAAGCCACAGTATGAAAGGCTACCAAACGTGACGGCTGTATCTTCGACGACCACAGAGAGTTTGTCAACATTGATCCGACGCATTGTCAAAGAAGAAATTCAACGAGTGATTCCTCAAATAGCTTCGCTTGCACGAGACGATGAAACTGAATGTCGGGAGGATATGATCCGGGAAGAGGTACAAAACATGATCCAGGACACGCTAGCCCCTCTCACCCGAGACGACACCGAATCCTTGATGCCCGTAGAAAGAGGTAAGAGGAATTCCTGGAAAACCAGACCGAGACGTCCACAACAACCGGCAACTCCAATCGTAGAGAGGAAAACCGATCTTTGGCGTACACCTGAAAATGTACCGGTCTGTTTCCATTGTGGTCGAGCTGGACACGTGATCAGATATTGCCGCGATCGAAGACGTAACCTCACAGATATAAGGGCCAGGAGGGAGTCAAATCAACAACTGAATTACAACTCTGGACGATCAAGGATGGAACCAAATCAGTTTCAAACACTGGGTTCTAATTTTGTAGCCGAATATGGACATGAGAGTGGAGACGACGACAGACGTTATAGAAGCAGCTCCCCATACCCCAGACGCAATGCAGTTCGCCGACAGTCGCGCTCCCCAGGTCGCCGTCCAAGCCGTTCGCCCGGTCGATCCGCTGAGGAAAACTAGGCTGTGCGACCTGTTACGGGGGTGAGGCCGCAATTGAAGAAAATCCTCCAGTGCATACAGCGGCTAGACTGATGGAAAATTCTGTATTTGTCGTGATAAACGGACATAATGTGAAAGCTTTGGTCGATTCAGGTGCTGACTATTCCGTCGTTACAGAACATTTACGTCGCAAGTTGAAAACAACCGTTACGTCATACTCTTGCAGACGTAATGCCCATCTCGCTAGTCGTCCAGAAGGATCCTTTAGATTGGCGAGCCAGCATAAAGAGTGGTGATCGGTTACGACTGTGAAAGGGCGTCCGAACAGGTATGGCCGAAACTTGTTTATGGCCCATACAACGGCCAAGCATTCCTTCTCGGTTGTTGAATAATTCTTTTCTGCTGTTGAAAGTGACCGAGAAGCGTATGCGATCGGCTTTTCATTTCTATCTTGAATCTGGACAAGAACTGCACCTACGCCATATCCACTTGCGTCCGTATGTATATGGGTTTCTGCTTCGGGCTTGTAGTAGCCAAGGACTGGGTGTTTCGTGAGACATGATTTCAATTGATCGAATGATGATTGTTGCTCCTCTTTCCAAATGAATTTTGCATTTTTCTTCCACAACCAATGCAATGGTGCAGCTATGACACAGAAATCCTTAATAAAGCGTCTGTAGTAGGAACAAATTCCTAAAAATCCCCTCACGTCGGAAATGTTTTGCGGGATTGGAAATCTTCGAAGATCTTGGTTGGATCTGGATGAATTCCATCTTTATCCACTAGGTGACCCAGAATCTTGAGTTTCTTCTGTCCGAAACAGCATTTCTTATGGTTTAAAGTTAATCCAGCTCTTTTTATACATTTCATCACAGTCTCAACTCATACAATTTTTTACTCAACGTGAGTAAAAAATGGATTTAGATGCTCTCGTCTTTTGCTTGCAAACTTGTTCTAGCTTAGTAATGATTGAGAGTTCTTTCTTATATGTAGTATATATATATGCATATTTGATTTTGTATATTGATTCGGGTAAACCAGTTTCCTGAAATTTTAGTTACATCACCCCTTCATCAGAAAATTTTTGTGGACGGACTCGCGATGCGAGGATCCGGGTTCGAACCCCACAGTGGTGGTCGGCTGAAGTTGGTTTTCTGTGGTTTCCAACTTCAAGGCGCAAATGCGAGCCGATCTCCCCGTTAAAAAGTCTCGCCACAGAGAGCAACAGTCCTACAACGATAAATCATTCAATCATAACACTTCACTCATAGTTAGAAAAAAACTGGTGGCAGATGGCAGCACGACACATAACAAGCATTACACAGGAACAAACTTCACGTCAGGTTTCACTACACGTACACACACATTCCCGCATGTACCGATTCGTTGGGGGGTTCCGCGGGGGGTTGTGGGCGGGGTGCATGTGTGGTGTAGCAGTAGTAGGTAGGGCTCGTAGGTAGGGTAAAAAAGGGCTCGGGATCCATGATGTTCTTAAGTACAGCCACCTCGTTGGGCGGTTTGCCTGTTGTGGCGTTGTATTTGTATTTGTACCCCAGGGAAGATCTTTAGTTGAACTCACAGAGCTGGACGACTGTCAGTTGTGTTCTCTATCTTGTGATACTGGATCAGAAGACGAAGAAAAGCATAAGTATAAAGTCGTAACAGACATGCAAGGAAAATTAGAGAAACTAGAGCAAGTCGTGGATCCTCATCTTGACGACGGAGAACGAGCAAAAATTTTAGAATTATTGAAAGAGTTCATTGACATTTTTGATTTTGAAACCCAATCGGTGAAGATTTCCAAAAGTGTGAAACACAAGATAAACACTGGTAATGCTCTTCCCGTAAAACAGAAGCCTTACAGAGTTTCACTAGCAGAAAGACGTATAATACAAAACGAAGTCGATAAAATGCTAAAACTGGACATAATTGAACCATCTGAGAGTCCTTGGTCTTCCCCAGTAGTGTTAGTGAAGAAAAAAGATGGAACATGGCGCTTTTGCGTAGATTACCGTCGCCTGAATAAGATGACCAAAAAGGATGTATATCCTCTTCCGCGAATTGATGATGCATTAGACAGTTTCGCAGAGGCAGGAATCTATTCTTCTATGGACCTAAAATCTGGCTACTGGCAAATACAAGTAGACGAGCAAGATAAGGAAAAAACAGCATTTATTACTCCCGATGGTCTTTACCAGTTTAAAGTCATGCCTTTTGGGCTCTGCAACGCACCCGCTACATTCGAGAGAATGATGGACAGTTTACTCAACAAGAAGAACTACGATCCTTTGGGAAAACCATGGCTCTTGGTCATGCCAAAACATCTTCGAATGGAAGTGCTGAAAATCCTTCATGACGCACCCACAGCTGGCCATTTAGGTTTGGCAAGGACTTATGATAAAGTACGTAGAAAGTTCTACTGGCCTGGAATTTATAGAACTGTACGACGTTATGTGTCTCATTGCAAGGAATGTCAAAGAAGAAAATCACCATCACAACGACCTCCAGGATATCTTCAACCGATTAAACCTGCTGATGCCCCATTCCGAAAAATAGGGATAGATCTGCTCGGACGATTCCCGCTGACAACTCAAGGGAACCGATGGATAATTGTATGTACAGATTATCTCACCCGATTCACCATCACGAAAGCTCTGCCAAGCAGTGATGCAATGGAAATCGCAAAATTTCTAGTTGAAGATGTTATTCTAAAGCATGGATCACCAAGAGAAATAATTAGTGACAGAGGTCGATCATTTTTGTCAAATCTTGTAAGGGAAATAAATGAGTTGTGTAAGACTTCGCATCTACTAACTACGGCATATCATCCGCAAACCAATGGCCTAACAGAAAGGTTCAATAAGACTTTGGCAGATATGTTATCTATGTATGTCGACACAGAACAAAAAGATTGGGATTGCATACTACCATACGTCACATATGCTTATAACTCGGCAAAACAGGAAACGACGGGCTTTAGTCCATTCTTCCTCGTTCATGGACGTGATGTAGAGACACCACTGGATGCCATACTACCGGATGATCCCGATCATACTCCCAGTGACTATGTGGCCAAATTAATAAAGAATGCAGAGGAAGCTCGAGAACTTGCAAGATTGCATATCTCGAGAGCTCAGGCGAAAGATAAAAGCCGTTACGACGAAGCTCATCGCGATGTTCAATACAAAAAAGGTGATCTCGTGTGGATTTTTACACCGGTCCGAAAACTCGGTTTATCAGAAAAGCTTCTTAGACGTTACTTTGGACCCTATCGTGTAGTGAAAAAACTATCACAAGTCACATATGAAGTAGAACCTTGTGAGGAAAAGTCCCGAAAGCGGCAACTGAAGGATATTGTTCATGTTTTACGGATGAAGCCGTATCATGACCCAAAAGAGCAACAAGAGGATCCACATCCAGAGAAGCAGAGCCGTACACAAGCGAATGCAAACCGACTTTCAGCAAGTATTCATAATCTTCCTGGACCTCTGACGAGGAGTCGTTCTAAGCAGTTACAGCGAGACGCTGAACATTTGAAGAGGGGAGATATGTGGCAAGACTCAAAATAGGACAGATATTCAAGTATCATTATTAACTCGACTGCAAGACTAGCCATTAACAAGATATATTTTATTCTTGTCTTTTATTTTATTGTTTATTTTTCATGGAACGTTCAGAGATGTTCTTGTGTTCTTGTTGGATTGTGACTGTGTTTGTAATTGCTCTGTAACGAATATCTAATAAAAACTACGCGACAATATTATCATAATTAATTTCCATTAATTAAAAATTTACTTGAATTTAGCACGTTTTTCTTTGCAATTAATGTCCAATTTTTTCAAACTTCAAAAATATGTTATTTGAATAGTCAGTCATTTTATATACATAAAAAAAATTGTGCCATTTGGTCACGAATTGTAAGAGCGGTCAGAAATGGGTCAACTTTTGGGCTGTCTTTCTTCAACTCCGAATTAATTTTAAACAGCAAATATTGTTACAGAAAATTAAATAATTTAATTACCTGAAAATTTTTATTAGTATATACAGTAAAACCTCTCTTTTGCGGACACCGACAGGACCAAAAAATTCGTCCGTGAAAGAGGGGTGACCGTTAATCAGGGGTTGGAAATACATACTTTACATATAAATGTATAAAGTATGTAAAGTATACAACTGTAAATTATTATTTGGCCGTAAAAGAGAGGGTGACTGCATCTGAGGGGTGTCCGTTAAGAGGAATTTTACTGCAATGAGCATGAATTTGCATGATAATCGTAGCCAACTTCAGCTTGGCGAAAATAATTTAGCCAATCCCGAGATGTCACGCGACATTAAAAAATAAAAAACACTGGTTGCTAAACAGCAGTGTGTGTTCTACGCGAAATTCCACGGTTGCTGATAAGATCAACCGCATCAACCGAACAGTAGTGTGCAGTTAGCCTAACTTGTTCTCAGAAATGAACGAAGTAATTGATATACGTGCATGGTAAATGTCGGCGACTAATCAGTGAAGTACCTGCTGAATATATTGTGTTTTGAATCGGTCATCAACGTGCACATGACTGGTGATGTACCGTAGTTTTCTTTGCACGCAGTGAATTGCGTTGCGAGTTTCCGTAGTGATTTTTTCCAGTGTTGTTCATTTATTCAAATGATAGGTTCACAAATCGAAGGTTTGTTTCGAATTTAGAGAAAAGTTTTCAAATTTTAGAGTAGAAAAATCGCTTGAAATTTATAAAGTTACACAATTTACATGAGCATCTATCGTGAATATACCTAAACGAGTGTTTCGCACAAAATTGAACAATCTCCTGCTCTTCAGCTGACTTTTATGGTGAGTTACAATGTAGAATTTTTTATATAATTACCTTTTTCTTCTAGTTAAGATTAAATACAAAATTTGGTCATAAAAATATAGTTTACACTAAATTATTAACAAAACGTGCTAATAAATAAGTGTTACGTCGATGAAAGTCAGCACAAATAAATTTAAATGTACGGCAAGATTTTAGTTTTTCCCACTGTGAATGAAAACTATGCAAAATTATTCTGTGAAATTCAATATTAAAAGACCTTCCGATTAATTTTATGATCAATTATATTTTCCAATGAGGATGTTTGCAGTTGCTGATGAAACGCTTCATTCATACCTACCTATTTTGACTTCTGTGCGTTATTAATACAGTACCAAAAAATAAAAACGGTTTAACAGTCCGCTAAGACCGTAAGGAATTCAACTGATAAGTTAATTAAAAGGGTTTTCAATTAATTAATCATTGTTCGTGTGAATGGTTTTAATTAATAAATTAATTTGCACTGAATTAAAAGTAATTGGTTGTTTATTAATTATTTATCACCTTATGAACGAGTAAAATATTATAGACTGGATAGTAGACTCATAGAAATTTGATTCATCGGGCCGTGGTTTGAAAAAGGTTGAGAACCACTGTTTTAGGAAGATTTTTGGGAACTCTGATTATGTTTAGGCCTGCTCATCTCGCACTATTTTCTTGGCATGGATGCCATGCCCCCCCCCCCCGCTCCAGCCCGGGGCAATAACAATTACTCGATGCGTGGTCCACTAATTAGAGGGTGTGGCGACAACATCCACCACTGGAGGGCGCTCCTGCGCGATGGCGGAACTGGGCTAGCGTTTTGCCGCTCAAACGAGACCGTGACGCGGTCCACTTGTTCTTGTAGGTTCTGTAAATTTAATTGTATAATAAATGTTAATTATATCTTTGAATTGTAGAAGGAAGTGTTCTTCAACCGCCACATTCCCTCTACAACAATTGGTGACCCAGCCGATCCCGAACGCTCTTCTGTTCAATTTCCATTCCGCCTCCGTCGTTATCTGCTGTCATGGCGACGAATGTGAAACTACCACCTTTCTGGAGCCACGAATCTGAATTCTTCAGCAGCGCAGAATCATTGTTCTTCATTCACAAGATCGAAGATGATCTCACGAAGTTCCAACTCATTAACTCCCAGACGAACTGAAGCTTGCGAAACCGCTACTTCAATCCGCGGACGCAACCAAACGCACTTGCAAGAACCTCAAGGATACTTTACTTTCCAAATACGGCCAATCGAAGCAAGCCAAAACCAGGTTCCTGCTACAGCTCTCTCTCGGAAATCAACGTCCTACAGCCCTTCTACGAAGGATGTGAGAACTTCCTGAAAATTCACTCGCCGACGATTCCCTGAAATCACTGTTCTTAACCTACTCCCACCGCACGTGCAGAGCATCCTGTGCATTTCCGAACAGCCTCTCGACGCGAGCGCAACAAGCCGACCAGATCCTTGCAAGGACTCCAACAATCACCGAAAGCGTAACTGTGTCATCGGAATTGTCAACCGCTCGTGTTATCGTGAAACTCACGGAGACACTTTCAGTGCTCACCGAAAAAGTCGACAGGATTTCCAGGTCTCTACAACAGCGCAACGATGTACTGGTCCGACGCGAGAGCAGATCGCCACCGCGATATAACGCAGGTATGTGTTACTACCATTCGTGTTTCAAAGAGAAAGCGCGTAAATTTAGGTCGCCGTGCTCGTTTTCTTCCGTTCCGTCCAACGCCGCCGCTCACGCGCATGAAAAAAAAACAATTGTGAGCTGGGAGGGAAACGAGGCGTACTCCTATCTCCTCTTCAAACCAGCAAGTCGTCTTTTCGTCCCTATCAACAACAATAATCGGGCGTTCCTGATCGACACTGGCAGCCAAGTCAGCATTATTCCTCATCCGTCACGCACGTCGCTCAACTCTTCAGCCGAGTTTAGTTTATACGCCGCGAACGGTACGATAATACCAAACGGTGGTACGCGAGTCATTTCGCTGAACCTCTGCCTTCGTAGAGACTTCAGCTGGCGTTTCATCTTCGCCAAAACATCGCAAGCCATTTTCGGTGCGGATTTCTTGAACCACTACAAGCTGACGGTGGATATTGGTTGATCGACTCGACAACAGGACTGTCAATGAAAGGTACGCAAGTGGACTTAAAAATCTCGCCTGTCTTGTGCGGAAATTCTGAATTTCATTCACTTTTGAAAAAATTCCCGTCGCTCATCCACGCCGTTCAACCCGAAAGTCGATCCACCTAAACATGATGTCCTTCATTATATCGACACAGGAAAATCCTGTGCAATGCAAGTCCCGACGGCCCACTCCTGAACAGTACGCGTTCGTCAAAAACGAGTTAGCCACATCGCTCGAACGTGGTATCATTCGACCCAGTAATTCGCAGTATGCGTCACCGATCCATGTTGTGGAAAAGAAAGATAACTCTTTTCGTCTCACCTGTGACTATCGCATGCTGAATCGCAACACGACACCGCAACTATACCCTGTACAGGCGCGGAACCAGGGTGATGTGTTGGGGGGGGGCGATTTTGTGGAGTGAAGGAGTTGATCACTGATCCACAACCTAGTGTCAACGAACTCAAAAAATACTTTAAATTTGAAAATGCAGTCTGTGCGTTGACAGAATAAAACTATAGATGATGCCTCCCCCCCCCCCAACCTCAACCGCGTGCAACCGCGCCGTAGTCAGGTCCCAGCCTTAAGACGCCCCTGGTTCAACCCCTATACAGCCTTGCATATCTTCATTGGGTCTTACCAAGAAAACTGTAGGATAATTGTCCCCAACCTACTGCCCGCGGACATCATTGCTTCCGCCATGCTTTCTCGTGGCGCCAGAGAATGACCAACGCACGTCGCTGTCTTTTACTTTCTAAAGTAGCCGTTTGAGCAATGATGGTGACCTCTTCCAGCAAAATTTCCCTTTTGACTAAAATTTTCCCCACACATTCCGAAAAATCTGCTGCCATCTAGCGGGAAAAATACGTAACCAAGTATTTTACAATGGAAAAGTATTGCACTGCCTTAATTTATTTTTTTTAAAAAATTCTTTTTTTTATAACTCTCAAAATTTCCCTGTTCCACTGTTCAAACACCTGTTTGAGGGCGGGGGGGGGGCGGGTCGATCGCCCCATGGCCTTTTGTTTCAAAGCTCTTGCGCCCCCCCCCCGGATCCGCCACTGACCCCGTACCGCACATCCAGGACGTAAACAACCAGATAGCCGACTGCACAATTTTTTCCAAATTGGATATGACTCGGGCGTATTTTCAAATCCCGATATACGGCGCTCATCAACACAAAACTGCGATTGTGTGCCCCTTAGGCAAATACGAGTTTGCCCGCTTGAACTCCGGGATGCAAGGTGCCGCATCATCGTACCAGATGTTTATGTACACGGTGCTACGTGGTCTACCCTTCACATTTTGCTATCTCGACATCTTGGTGTACAGTGCATGGGCGGAGATACGGGAGGGCGTGGAGGTTTACGGAAAATTCACCGACAACAATTCACCGCCATGCAATTCACCGCTAGGAAAATTCACCGATGACATTTCGATGCGAGTCAGTTAGCGAGGGAATGAGCGATTGAGTTACTGAGTGAGTGACCGAGTGAGTAAGTCAGTCCGTGAGTGAGTGATCTATTGAGTGAGTAAGGGCCATATCCTAAAGATATGGCGGAAAGTTTAAATAATGACTTTATGAGAAGAAATTCAGATGATACGGATTCGGGTTGCTGTATTTTTGAAATATATATGCCCAGTCAGGGCCCCCACTAAAATTCAATGAATTGGAGTTTGGGGACCCCATTGGGAAGTTTTCTGGGGTTACTTGATGAATCACATTTGTTTTTTGTTGCTTTATTATTATAAAATTCGCTTCTTCAGTAAGCTGGTGCTTTCACGTGTCCCTTTCCATAGCAAGCTGATGAAGTGGGACGAAATAAACAAGATATGTTGTGAAGAGAAAAGGGGGGGGGGGTTGGCCGCCAAAGGTGGTAGGGCGGCAGAACCCCTAGTACTCTATATAAAATAACATGTCCTGACTGATTCATCATCGCCGAGCCAAAACCGCTGAAGCTGTAAATATCAAATTTTGTGAATAGTTTTTTTCATGACGTAAAGACTCACTAAGAAATGGTTTTTCCATATTCGACGACCTGAGGGCGTCATAAGAGGGGGGGGGGGGTTCCGCCATATCTGCAGCTAAGTTGTCATTATTTTTGATTGGCCCCGACAAGAGGAGACTATCTTGCCCTCAAAACCTCAATTTGAATTAAATCTAAGGAAATGTGACAAAAATTTTATGGCACTTTCATTCAGTAAAACACAAATTTTTTTAGTTTATTCGAAAAACTGAATATATAAATTTGTTACATACCAGCTGGCATGCCAGTGATGGGAGTAAGCGTGATTTCGTGATCTGTAAACTGCCCAAACGCCATCACAAGATGTGTGTGATCTCGTGCCGGACGATCAATATGTTTATGTATATGGAGAGATATCACACGTGGTGGGGGCAAAGGATGCCCAGATTTTGATACCCTTGGCACAGATATACCTAAAATAGCATTACAAATTAATTAATTGATAAATAACATATCTTGATAGCATAGTGAACAATTTTGGAATGGGAACAAGGGGAAAAAAGGTGCAGAAAAATCATGTTTATAATTAAAGTGGTGGTCAATCAACCTGTTAGGCTGATATGTCCAGACATGACACTGAAAAAGTTATCGAATACAACAAAAGCTGCAGGGTATAGATATCTGGATACGATATGGATATTTCTTTTGAAGGGAAAGCTCTAAATCGAACTACCGTCCTCTCACATTTCAGGCGAGTACGCTAGACCAGCGATGAGCAAAATTTTTTAAGAGCGAGCAAAAAGAAAGTTTTGGCGGACCAGACATATATCTGGATATTGATTCAGGACTAGAATTTTTTTGCTTAGAAATGAAGTGGCGAATGTGTTGTATACTTTGAAGACTGCCACGGTTTTATTGAAAATCAGACAGATTGGTTTATTCTTTACAACTGTGAAAAAATAAATAAGTATACAGGGTGTTCTGTTAATGGACCGACAAACTCAGAGTTGTTAGTAAACATCAAGAGGAACAAAAATTGTAATGGAACATGGTATAGCAAAACACGTTTAGAGGGTGAAAAACGCATGCAAGTTTCGACGTCACGCTAGAACGATAAAAGGTACAATAATAATTACAAAAAGATTTATTTGATTAATTATTACAAGAATTTGTTGGTAGTGGCGGCTGCTGACGTCATTGCACAGTCTACAACGACGTAAAAACGATTACCGGACTCGCTCGAAGATACCAGGTATGCTTTTGACGTCTGCCGCAGTGACGACAATCTGTGCCATGAGAACGGCTGGTGTGTCCACAGGCATAACGAATGATATAAGGTGATCCCCAAAGGAAAAAGTCACACGGATTGAGATCCGGCGAACGTGGAGGCCAAGCAACAGGTCCCGCCCGCACGTCTAGTCCACCTCCTTGGGTATATAACATCGGGGTGAAAATGTGCAGGGGCACCATCATGCATGAACCACATGCCTCGCTGCGGCCGGCACACTTTGCAGCAATTCCGGGAGGACGTATTACAGAAAAACAAGGTCCGTTGCACCATTCAGGCGTTCGGGCAACAAGTACGGCCCCAAGAAACAATCACCGAGGATTCCTGCCCACACGTTGACACAACCTCTGTTGAGATTTCCACGGCACACTAGCATGAGGATTATACATCACCCACATGTGTGCATTATGTGTGTTGACAATGCTTTCTCGCGAGAGCCTCTCTCTGAGCTAGCCTCATCAGTAAATAAAACAGTGGCAAGAAATTGAGGATAAGAATGTGTGGTGACGTCAAGCATCCAGCGCACGAACTGTTCACGACGGGGATAGTCGTTTTCGGTTGTTCTGGATGTGGAGAGGTACATCTTTTCACTATGCAAAACATTCCAGACCGCCGTGTGCTGAAAATCGAGTTCAGCTGCAACCGCTCGCTCGTGTACTTGTCGACAGGGAATCGGCAAACCGTTGCTGCACTGTTTCTTCCATTTAAGGAGTGCGTGCATTGCGCGGTCTCCCTGCATCACGCCGTGCTGGGTGGAAGGTTCCCGTATTAGTCGATCGATCGTGGCGAAGGTAGTATGGTGCGGACAAGGCCTCAACGGATATTGTTGTTGGCACATCCGTTGTGCTAAGCGCCCATTTCCATCTGCTCGGCCGTAAATCAGATGCATATCAGCGTATTCCTCGTTCGTGTAGTCAGCCATCACGATACTCATTGAAACAAACAATTAGCTCCTACACGTGCTTCATACCGCAATAGCGTTAATTTACATCGTCCGCAGCGCTTGCGTTTCGCGACGCTGCTTACGTCGGATGTCGTGAGCGAACGCATTCAGTAGCCCAGTTCACATGTGCAATAAAAGATCCCGGGAAGTTCCCGATAGCGGGGATTTTCGCTGCAAACCATTCACATGGCGTTTCGTTTATGCCGGTAATCCCCCTGTTCTTTTCGGAAGTCGTCACTGGTTACGTCGATTGAATGGAAGTGGTTGATTCAAGATGGCTGACGAAGGAACTTACAGTAGTTTTCGCGGCGCAAAGGATTATGGGAGATAAGGTCGGTTTCGACCACCAATCCACCCCAAAAAAGATGGGCTTTTTTTTATGAGCTTCTCTCCCACCTTTTTCTTCCCGACGAGGGGGAAAAAGTTGTCATGCCGATAATTATCACCAAAGTGACCCCCAATCTTACACATGTGAACTGGGCTAGTGATCAAATGACATTCACCTTTCGGCTCCTCTGAACTCAGAGCCTGCATGCGTTTTTCTCAATTTTCACCCTTTCAACGTGGTTTGCGACAGCATCAAATAAATAAATTAAAATCGATCAAATAAATCTTTTTGTAGTTATTATTGTACTTTTTGTCGTTCCAGCGTGACGTCTCAACCTGCTCACGTTTTTCGTGATTTTCACCCCCCCCCCCCCAACGTGGTTGGCGACACCATGTTCCATTGCAATTTTGATGCAAAGTTGATGCATATTTATTGAATTTTTTTGCACATCAAAACTTTTTATAAATCAGTTTCTATTTTTAAATTCTCACAACTATATTTTTCAAATTTAAACAAAAGAACACTCCCTTAAATGAATTTTTTTTAAACACCTAAATTGTTAAAATTTCTATATTATTTTTAAACCTGCGGTGGGCGGAATAAAACCTCTAAGCGGGCCGTAGTTTGTCCATCACTATGCTAGAAACTACGCAACAGAAATACTTATCTTCCTTCTTTACAGCGTAGTGTATGCCGAACAGGAATGTTCATTGGACAGCCTCTAACTCGGCCAAAGATAATAACAATAGGTCCCAGATGGCGACATGCAAAGAAGGATTATGATGTCACTATTCATATAATCATGTAAAAGAGAGCTCCTAGAAAATACCAGGCTGAATCATGCACCATCTTTGAGCGAAACGTCAATATTATTGCTATAGCCAATATCGCTGATCCCTATTTTGCTTTCCTTTTCATTGATATCAAAGACATGAAGCGGCAAATCTATTTTTTGTTCAAAGATGTACGAGTCCGCTCTTATTCTGCATAAGCAGTGTCGTCTTAAGGCATGGGGGCCCTCAAGGGAAGAGGGAGCCTCACAAAAACGAGATCTGGTTGAAATTTTCGAGAATTTGCCTAGTAAGGCCTCAGGAAAAATGACTTGGCCTGAGGGCCCACGACGCTCTTAGGCTAAGCGCAAATTGAGTCGCGTTCGCGAGTGGGCGAGACCCGAGTGCGATGACATCAACACGCCCCACGCGTAGCGAGGGGATGCGCATATTGGAACGCGTTCCCACGAGCGTTTTCGAAAGGAAACGATTTCGGGAGACTGGAACCTTGTCATTTGGGAGGCTCCCGGAGCGCCTGGATTATTGGTCATTAAAGTTGAAATTAATGAAGACATAACATTAATTAAAAAGAAAATACGGGCATGCGCTGAAAAATTAACAGAAATGGGAATGAATGAATATTCCGAAATTAATGGAATTTTTCTGAAATTAATTTCCGATATTAATCCCATAATGAATGAAAATATGGAACTTGTGAAAAGTCAAAACAAATGAAACAATTGATCAGAATTAAAAATTAATACGAGATATACAGAAGACTGGATGTTGTGAAGATATTTATTATTTAAGATGTTAATTTTTTAAGGAAGGAAAAAACTCATCTCTGCCTCTACCGGGAGTCGAATCCGGGTCCCTCGATTGCCGGACGAGTGCTCTGAACACTAAGCTACAGAGGAGATAGAGATTTTCCTTCGCTAGAGCGTATATATGCCGAACGGAACCGTGCAATGGACGGTGAAACCGATCAGCTAATAGCTCACGAACGACGAGCCACCAGAGGGCTATATATATGACATGAATGTCGCTCTCCACTTGTTAATACGAGATATACAGAAGACTGGATGTTGTGAAGATATTTATTATTTAAGATGTTAATTTTTTAAGGAAGGAAAAAACTCATCTCTGCCTCTACCGGGAGTCGAACCCGGGTCCCTCGATTGCCGGACGAGTGCTCTGAGCTACAGAGGAGATAGAGATTTTCCTTCGCTAGAGCGTATATATGCCGAACGGAACCGTGCAATGGACGGTGAAACCGATCAGCTAATAGCTCACGAACGACGAGCCACCAGAGGGCTATATATATGACATGAATGTCGCTCTCCACTTGTTAATACGAGATATACAGAAGACTGGATGTTGTGAAGATATTTATTATTTAAGATGTTAATTTTTTAAGGAAGGAAAAAACTCATCTCTGCCTCTACCGGGAGTCGAACCCGGGTCCCTCGATTGCCGGACGAGTGCACGTCCATTGCACGGTTCCGTTCGGCATATATACGCTCTAGCGAAGGAAAATCTCTATCTCCTCTGTAGCTTAGTGGTTCAGAGCACTCGTCCGGCAATCGAGGGACCCGGGTTCGACTCCCGGTAGAGGCAGAGATGAGTTTTTTCCTTCCTTAAAAAATTAACATCTTAAATAATAAATATCTTCACAACATCCAGTCTTCTGTATATCTCGTATTAACAAGTGGAGAGCGACATTCATGTCATAAAAATTAATAAATAACTGCTGGAAACTCATATTTAATGGAAAACTAGACTAATGAAACAGAATTAGTGAAATTAATAATTAAATTTCAGATTTAATGAAAAATTATTCCTCTATCGATCGATAAAATATAATTAATGAATACTCGGAATTAACGCTGAATTCAGAAACTTAATGGAAAATATTTCGTAGGCTATTAAAAAAAACAAAGTGGATTTTTTTTTCTCTAAAAATTAATAAAAATTATGGATGCATAAAAATTAATGAAAATTTAGAATTAATGACAATTCTTTAAATTTGGAATTACAAAATTAGTGAAAGTTCCGTACATCAATGAAAATTCCGAAATTAATGAATCCCATAATGAATTCCGAAAAATAACTCCATAATGAATTAAAATTTAGAGCTAATGAAAACCTTGAGCTAAAATCAGAACCTTGGAAAGAACAATAATGTTTAATAAAAACTCAGAAAGAAATAAAATAATTCAGGAATTAATTATAGAAATAATTGATAATATATGTAAGTAACGTTGATATTAAACAATATTTTTCATAAGAGAGTACGAACTCTCTTAAAATGACGGTTTAATTTTTAAAAACCCCTACCGAATACGAAGAATCGTGCGCGCGCGGGACACGAAAATCTGCGGCTCAACAGCACCGCCAACGAGTGCGTGCGTACACGCGCTTAGCGTAGTGTCACATCGTGTCTGAATTTGCGCTGTCCTGATTTCCGTTGGCCGCAAAACAGAGTGCTGCCCTGCTTCGTGTCGCGAACGCTGCACGCGGCTCAATTTGCGCTTTGCCTTAAGAAGGCCCCGTGAATAGGCCTCGTTGATCTTGGCCTACCATCTTCCTAATGCTTGTCTATACATAAAATAACAAGTCCTGACTGATCGCCGAGCCGAAACCACTGAAGCTATAAATATCAAATTTTGTCAATAGTTTTGTTTCATGGCGTAAAAACTCAATAAGAAGGGGTTTCAACATCAACAAATCACGCCAAGAAAAATCGCTGAAGCTATATTCATGGAGATATGGTGAGAAGTGTTGTTTTACGACATAAACACTGACAATTTTGAAATTCGACCCCTAAGAGGGTCATAAGGGGATGCAAAGGTAAAGGCGCGTACACATTAGCGCTCCGATATTGCAACGCAGACCCCTTGCAGCGGTTCTAATCCGATCGTGGGTATACAAACTTCCTTTGTGTTCGTTGAAAAAACCGATTCCATGTGGGTCCAGTCAAAACAGCTCAAGAATCATTCACAACGCCGTACAAATTACTGAACAACCAATTCCGAATGCTTTCATTGCATGATTCGCGCTCCAATGTATATGTGCCTTTACACAGAGAAATGACGCAAGTCATAAAATTTGGTGAAACGTTTTGATTCATGACGTAAATATTAAATAAGAAAGGTTTTTTTTTTTTTTAATTCGACCCGCCTAAGGGGGAAGGGCTCATAAGGAAGGTTTAAAGACATCAGAAAATCGAGCCGAGCCGAAACCGCTGAAGCTCTATTCATGAAATTTGGTCAAATGTTTTGTTTCGTGACGTGAACACTAAGAAGTTGTTTTTCGAAATTCGACCCCTAATAAGGGGTAGGGGTTTATATCAGTAAAAGGGGGTGTCATATGAGAAATTACGCAGAGTCAAAACCACTGAAGCTATGAATATGAAATTCGGTCAGTATTCTTGTATTGTAATGCAGATGTTGTAATCAGAAAACTGGATGTTGTGTGAAGATGCTTATATTTTTCGAAAGATGTTGATTTTTTTCTTAAAGAAAAATTCCTCTCTGCCTCTGCTGGGAATAGAATTCTAAGCCCTCGTTTGTCCGACGAGGCAATAGAAAATCTTTCTTGGAGCGTATATATCCAAACTGGAGCTTCGGGTTCGATTTCCGGTAGAGGCAGAGATAAATTTTTATTCCCAAAAAATCGACATTTTTCCAAGAAAGAAACATAATTCACACAGCATCCAGTTTACTGTGTAGAGTGCGACAAATAATAATACACCAGGAAAGCGGTCGATTCACCACCAAGAAAAAAATATATATCTTAAATGTGAACCGGTGATTTTGATCAGATGAAAATGAAAATATTTTCCTCCTTGATGTCACGTGGTCCATCTTAAGGGTGTGCACATAGTGCGTTCGTGTTTCCGATTCTGGAAACCCGCGTCGTGTTCGATTGGTTAAAAAAAAAACCCGAATATATATATTTCAACTTTTTTTACCTTTTAAAAGCGGGCGATTAACGAAAACAATTTCTTGTTATTTCAGATTCCGGCAATCGGTAGCGATCAGGCCAATGGGAATGAAGAGACGCTCCGCTCATTTGCATAGCGTATCACCGCTTTATGCGAACCGGCTGTGAAAAGCAGAAAATTCCCCGGGAAATTTTTCTTTCCGGTTAAAGATTCCGTGCGTGTGAACTAGATTGTGAGTGATATGTATATAGAACATAATACGTGATTAAAAATGAAATGATATTTGTCAATTTTCTTTTGAAAACTCAAACTTGGTACTATGGTAAATTTGAAAATGTTCAGAGAATCCTTCGATATCAGTTAGTAGTTAGGGAAAATTATGACGATATTCATCACGTATTTTTTTTTTTGTTTTTTTGTTTGGTTAAGGAGAATTTAATCAAAATATTTTTTATAGTTATAAAATAATTTTACCAGGCCTATAATTTAGTTTTCCCGAAGGCGATAAAAACCCAGAGGTAAATACCATACCAACCCTACAGTTCATACGCATCCATTTTGTGATCCGAAGGAATTTTCAGTCCTCCAAATCCATCCAGCAGATTGATTAATTATGGATATTATTAATTAACGAATAAAAGTGCTCATTAACTTTATTATTACTGATTTATCTATACCTCTTCCCGAGGCGAGTTTACAGGGCCCAGAGTATATGGGAAAAGTCGAGATCCTCTCTCCTCCTTCATATTTTATGACGGGTAGCCAACAGCTGGCCCACGGGCCCCCGATGCGGTAAAATTAATTATCAAATTAAAATTGATAGTTTACAAATTTACAAGCTGTTAAATCAAACTTGTGATCATTATTCGAGCTATTCCGGTTAAACAGCGGAAACTACTAACATTCATTATTTGTTAGTGACGAAAATAATTTACTATGTTACCACCAAGGCCCAGATGTTGCTCTAAAAATCTTGAAAAATGACTAAAAATATGCCATAGAAATTGGGAAAAAAATTCCATCAAAATAATATAAAACAAAATTCTCTTGAAAAACTGAGTATGTTCGATATGTCGAAAGAAAGTTTTCACACACACACAGCATCAAAAAAAAATCATATCTAAATTTTTCTCTCGTGTTTAGATTTCATCAAAAATAACAATTCTTCTAATAAATGAGTTATAATTCATGAATCGGTTAGGAACACTGGCGTTATGGCCCCCCACAAGGGTGCGGCTGACAGGGCTCCGACTTGGGAGCCTGACACGAATCTTGCCATTTTTTGTTTTTTCACAAGAAATTCAGTATTGGGATTCCCTTGAAGAAGACTGCCCTGTTGCTAGATGTGGGAGGGGGGCATAGAGTTTTTCCAGTAAAAAACGAAAAATAACACCTCCCCCCCCCCCTCCCTGAGGAAACCTGTGTATGCATGCGTTTATGAAGTCAAAAAATATATTTTGTTATTTTCCAAGAAATTCCAACATATTTTTTCATAAGTGCTCAATGCAATCAGAGTTTCATATAATTTTCTCAATCTTTTCCATTGTCAAAAATTCTAAAAGTGAAAACATATCGTCAAAATGTCAAACTAAATGCCCCAAAATTAAAAAAACGTGCTCGAAAAATGAAAAAAATGTATAAAAATGCGAATGTCATAAATATCCGGGTCCTGGTTATCACCATATCCCCTTTTCGAAGACACAAATTGCTCGTAAAACTTAACACGTGGACAATTTGTTTTTCTATATTTTCTGTCACCTCGTTTGACAAATTCCCTATTTTGTCAAAATAATAATTAAAATAATTGGAAAAAATGTTTCATTTGTGAGAGGAATTCAAACTATGAATAGATTTGATATGAAGATATAAATAAAAAACGCTGTATGTGTGTGTATACGCACTAAAATATCATGTACAGTGATACCTCGGGTAACGAGGAATATTCGTTCAGGAATCACATTTATGTATTAGCTAAAACGTGATTTTCTCATGGATTTCTATGGAAAATCACTTAATTTCTTTTTTTTTTTTTTGATACATACTACTGCAGGCAAATTTGGTCAATTTGGATTTTGGGAATTCCTCTGAAGTTTCCCATTCAATTTAATACAGTCGAATCCCATTATAGTGAACTCCAAGAGACCGGAGAAATCCCTTTGTTAAATTGAAATTTCGTTATAAAGGAATTCCATGCTTTTGCATTTTTCTTATGTAAACTTATCTGAAGGATTAGAAAAGTGTTCGTTAAAACGAGAATTTCGCTATAACAGTATTCGTTAAAACAACGGGATTCGACTGTATTGAAAGTGCCTATCAAATTTGATTATTTTTTCTCTTTCGAAGTTTGATTCACATGTCACCCCCCCCCCCCCCATCCTAGAAGCACGAATGAGCAAATTTTCAGTTTATTTTCCGGTTGGATACCTTATTTTGCTGTCTAAAACGCAAATGTGTTTTGTCTGAAACGCAAATGTGTATCCCTATTGAGACACTTGTTACAAAACATTTCCCACGCTTTTTTTCCCCAAAGATATGACACATTCATTCTTCTAGCCTATGGGGACGATATATCAAGCCCCAATCCCACGATTACTTGGTACGCGACGCAGGCATGGGCGGAGATACAGGGGGGGGGGGCGCATCTGCTGCTGGATGTGTTGGGGTCATGGCTCGCAACCTACGCACGGATAAAAAACCGAAATTGTCTTGACAAAAAACAGGATATCAACAACAGGTCGAACGAAGTAAAACGAAATAATGTGGATGACTCTTTCGTCAAATTGGAACTGCTACAGCCCGTGGATAATTACGAAATATTTAATTACACAGACCCGCAATAAAAATAAAAAGCTGCAACACAACGGTAAGTTGTTCATAATTTGTTTCACGTAGCATATGCGGCCCAGGAAAATCATACAGCTTAAAAATAGCTCAGAAATAAAATTGTAAAATTTTGAAGAAAAAAAGTAATAAGAAAAAATGACTTCTCACTATCTGCCGTAAAATAATAAACTCGCACAAGCTTTTGACAAGAATTGTTGCAGGCACGCGGGCTGGAGCCCTGTCATCCCAACACTTGAGGAGCGTGCCATGATAACGACAGAATACCTTATCGAATTTTTTTTTTTGGGAGATATTTGGGTTATGAGGTTGCGTGATTTGGATAAAATGATGGATTCAGGATAATTGATTAATTTCTTAAAATAATTATTTATTTACAACACGAAACATAAGACTAAATAAAAAATCTACGGAGCGACATGTTAAGCTCTTGATGGTTCGGTCGCTTCTCTTGCGATTTCCCGCGCGACAATCCAATGGCGTCGGCTTTACAAGTGCCGCCATCTGTGAGATAAAATACAAATCGAATCTCACCACATGAGTTTCCCCCCAGTGAAGGAACATGGTGAGAGAACGATAAATGAGATACAAAATGAAAATGTGATACAAAAAATTAATCATAAGATGCAGAATAGTAGATGTGCAAGACATAATACAATGATGCAGGAAATCATGTGCAATAAGTATACACTTAAAAAAAAAATATGATGCAAAATGTACAATTAAATGCAGAAAATTCAATAAGCTGCACAAAATATATATCGGATGCATAATATAAATGAGATGCATGAAATACAAGATGCAAAAAAATATTATGATGCACAATTCGAAACAAAATTAATTTCGGTTATCAGCCTAGGACTGAATTTGACTTTTCTGCCAGACCTAGTGACATATGGTTGTACTGGCACAGTGTCATTTTTCTTTTCTTCGAGTTAGTTTTTGGTACATCTTTGAGATTACCTGCAGATCTCTGCACGGATACACCCTGTCAGCTCTCATCAACATACACATACGTACAACAGCTCAGAGAGCGTATGAATAGTATCAAACCATGCAAAACATACATCGGATCCAGTGTCAATCAGGAATCGAATTTTGGAATTTCTGTCCATGGTAAAAAGGCGACGAGATGCCTGTGGCAAGGAGCATGTCGCGATTACTCCTCGCCCGCCCCGTTTTTTTGAAACTTGCACGGCGACACGCACTTTTTGGCGTTGTTGCCGAATTTCTTGTGATACCAGCAGTTTTCCGATCGTGGATGCGGACTGCGCGCACGTGAGGTACGTTGGCGAGAGTTGCTGCGCGAACGCAGGATGTTTTTCAACTCGCGGCGTAACTGAGCCACTTCGTCCCGAAGTTGCGCGACGGAATCCGGCTGTTGCGGTTTCTCAACTGCGTCAACATGCTGAGGGTTCACTTCATGAATTTTGTCGGCGAGTTGAGCAGCTTTCTCGAGAACGAGTGGAGTGACAGCAGCGAGAATGGACTGAGTTGATGCCGGTAGGTGTTGGAGAAAAAGCTCCATCAGCAATTCGTCGGAGACAGAATGCGATTCCGCTCGTCGTCGCAATTCGCGGAGAATGTCGGATGGTTTCCGATCTCCCAATGATCCGCATGTTAAGAGCTTTCGAAGTTGAGTGGACGACGACTCGCTCGACCGTTTAATCAGTTCCGATTTCAGCCTTTCATACGGATCCGTGGCCGGCGGATTAACGAGAATGTCCCGGACAAGAGCCGCACTCTCCGGAGGCAGATTCGCGACAACATAGTTGTACTTTGTGACAGATTCGGTTATCGGTTTCGGAACAGCGAGAGCGAAAGTGCTTTCACACATGATAAACCACAGCGCTGGATCATGGTGGTTAAAAAGTGGTACCTGAACGGCACTTACTTCCATGATGGAAATCCAGGAAAAGTGATGTCAAGTTCCGGAAAGCGAAAGTTCACTCACGGGAAACACCAGTAGATTGCCTCGTGCTGCAGTGAAGAAACTGGAACTTGTTTGAAGTCCGCGGTCACCATACTTTGGGTTATGAGGTTGCGTGATTTGGATAAAATGATGGATTCAGGATAATTGATTAATTTCTTAAAATAATTATTTATTTACAACACGAAACATAAGACGAAATAAAAAATCTACGGAGCGACATGTTAAGCTCTTGATGGTTCGGTCGCTTCTCTTGCGATTTCCCGCGCGACAATCCAATGGCGTCGGCTTTACAAGTGCCGCCATCTGTGAGATAAAATACAAATCGAATCTCACCACAGATATATACCTCTTTTAATTAGTGTTACCAACAGTTTTTGTTTCAACAAAATTTGGAGAACAGCGAAAAAAAATTTTCATCCAGCAAAATTCTTCATAACGAATTTACAATCTTACGTTTGAGGAAAAAACCACACGTGTTCGGAACACGTAATGAAGGGGCGGGTAAAATTATAACCAAAAGATAAAGGATGCGGAGGGATATCAAAAATTGTGTTTGAGATTCATGTCTTTCTAGCATTATTGTTAGTTTATTTTGGAATATCAATGTAGCTAAGTAACATTTTTCACGCTCGCCAAATGAGGTTCATTTGTTCACCTCTAGAAAAAAATACAGTAAAACCTCGTTAAGTCGTCACCCTGATAGGTCGTCACTCCGGTTAAGTCATTTTTCTTCAGGCCCTTCCAGCTCTCATAGACAATGTTATTAAACCCTCGTTTACACGTCGCTAATTTCGGTTAAGTCGTCCCTATGAAAAAGTTTGAGAAAGAGGAACAGACTATTTTTATGGCTCCCATTAAAAAAAAAGCTTATTAACAGCATTGCCATATGCTTAAAAGTCACCATAAAATCCTATATACGCTGGAGAAGTTCATTTGCCGACCAAGGTTTTTGCAACGTTAGAGACTGTTCGAGCTAGATCTCATTCCTACATGGGATCTACTGGAGAAACCACGAGACACCCAGGCTCTGTCGCAAAAAGCAACTTAAGCACTTCGGTAGGGCATCTCCAGCAAAACCAAAATTTATTGATACGTCAAAGGTTACATATAGTGCTGAGCAATCAAAAATTATGTAAATCGAAAAATCAAATTAATCTAGTTAAAGTCAAAGTGCAACGGTCACGGATAATAAATAATCGTAGAAAGCATGGGCTCTACTAATTTACGGCTTGAAATTTAAACAAAATATCTTGTTGAATAAAATTGGACATTCTTTCCCAAGTGTTGAGGTCTCCTGTTTACTTTTGCCTGCCCAGGGCCTCTCCACTAAGTCGAAAGTGTACGAGATAACTTTGTAGTTGTATCATGAACTACTGATGAAGAATTAAAATACTAAAATTAAATTTGATCTCTATGTAAAATTAATGTGAAATATAGAGTTGTGTTATGAAGAAAAGCTACCTATTCTAACACTTGCTCTGTTAGTCTAAATTAAAAATTACTAGTATAAATCAAAGTGTTATTAACAGTACATTTTACCACAATAATTTAAGTAAGATAAAAAAGGTAAAAAATTGCTATTATTTTTTTGTTTCGCAATCTATAAATTTTATTAATATTGTGATTTTTATTCAAACTTTAATAAATGTCATATTACTTTAAATTTATACGATTTTCGCAACATTGCACATTCAATCTGACGACACTCCGGTTAAGCCGTCATAATTTTTCGATAACTTGAGGTGACGACTTATCGAGGTTTTACTGTAGTTGTGATTGACTCACGGATGCGGACTTTGGTGAAGGAAGTAGGATTTTCGTGTGTTAAGACGTGAAGTTACAATTTCAGTAGGACCTTTATAATACGTGTTTGTGAATTTTTTAAATAATCTTTGAATTTTTTGGTTGGATGGCACGTCAATTGTTTGTCAATGGTACTTATACCAGTTTGTAAAAGGATATCATAAATATATTTTTATTCTTTTTTTGTTTTGGTTATTCCTTTCTTTTTTAATTATTATTATACTGTAACCAAGGAGTTTCGTAAAGAGTTCACAACGCAAAAACCTTTCTTGTTGTGATGTAATGAAGTTTAAATTCAAAATGCGATCAAGTTTCTATTTTATTTTTGAATTTTCATTTATTGGCATCGCAATTATAAGGGAATATAACAATCTCCGAGAGTTCTGCGTGTTTTGTGTTTGCGAAGTGCCACCACCTGCCTTCTCCGAGGTATCACTGCACAACAGTTTTTTGATAAATATCTTTGAGCCATTGCAAATTTTGAAGCTTCCTCAATTCTGGAGAAAATGTGAATCATTTCTCAAATGTGGATTTTATTTTCTTACCATCTGCATAGTCAGGTGGAAGGAGTCTTTGTAGACAAGTAGCTGCTTTTCCCCACGTTGGATTATGCAGATTATTACAGCTACCATCAACAGTCCGATATTTGGAATCTTGGCATTGAGGAATGGCAAAATGAGAATGGCATTCTTCTGTGGCTTTCAAAGCTTTCCTCCCTTTTAGTTCCTGGTGAGGGAGTCCTAGTGTTACTTGCTCCTTTGTCAAACCAAACCTACGAAATAAATAAATTATACGTTGAGTCCGTCACAAAAATTTATAGCATGCATAAAAAAGCTTCCATTTGAAGAGCGAACATCTGATAAAATATAATAGCCACCGAATATATATTCAGCATAACATGAGGGACAATGCCCCACACACACACACCCCCCCCCCCCGTATCTCCGCTTATGTGCTGAAAACTGAAAAGATCTTTTCAGCATAATTGAGGTTCTTTACTCCTAAAAGTTTTTAAATGGAATCAAATTGAATCTCGGTGTCTTTAACTCAGAATTGGTACATCTGAAAACGCTAACGAAGCCTGGCCATTGTATTCAAAAGCTGCATACCATCACTGATCCACCACCTCGTTGATGACTGAAGAAAGGTCATTGGTTCTTTTCGTAAATAAAACCAATAGCATGCATATACTTAAATCATATTTGTTATACTCAATCTACGCGCTTGATGACGCTTCGTGAAAGCTTGGTTTGCGAGACATTCCTCTCGCAACATATAAGAAATTTTTTCGATAAACTTGTGAACCGTATTTTTCGAAATAATTATCCCTGATGCCTCAGTTACACTTATGGAGAGACATTTTATTTGATTTTTTTCTTATTTTCGTTGGGTTCGGTAGTGGCCCCAGACTGGCTTTATCTCGGGCTTCCGCTGTTGCAAATTCTACAATGTTAAACAAAAAAAAAAAAAAAAATGTGCTTCATCCAGGGCGCCCAAAATGAAACCTGTAAACATGGGGCCTCGACTTGGAAGCTTGTCGGTCATCCCCCGCAGGGAGTGCTGTGAAATATTTTCATTTGTATCCATTTTACCAAAGAATAAAATCCAGGGCCCCGACCAATTACATGGGACACCATTTCGCATACTTTTAGTTGGGCCTCCAGATTGGCTGTATCTCGGGCTTCCGCTGTTGCAAATTCTAAATGCTAAACAACGGAAAAGAATGAGCTTCATCCAGGGCACCCAAAATGAAACCTGTAAACACGGGGCCCCAGAATTGGAAGCTTGTCGGTCATCCCCCGCTGCGAGGTCCATGAAAAATTTTCATTTGTAATCATTTTACCAACGAATAAAATTCAGGGCCCTCAACAAATTACCCGTGACCGAATTCGCAAATTTTATGGGACCCCAAACCGGTTATATCTTGGGCTTCCGCTATCGCAAATTTTTCAACGTTAAAGCAGCAAGAAAACAATGAGATCCATCAAGGGCCCCTGGAAATGAAACCTTTTAACTTCCCCATGAAGGTATATGTGCAATCCCCCGGGTACCCTGACCCTGTGTGTTGGGAGCGCTGGTGATATATGTATATTATACGTATGCATACTTCTTGGCTTGACCCCCAGAAGGGCAGGGCTGACAGGGGCCGGAACGTTTCGCATCACTTTTTGATTTTTTCACACTATAAATTAACCGCAGAGGGACCTGTGAAAAGCTGTTTTGGGGGCTCGCCATCTATTCCAGCCTAGGGGCCCTGCTGTAGGATGTGGGAGCCTCTCGGTACATGCACATAACTTGGTCCCGATAGATGCAAGAGTTAAATGAAAACTTGACCCAAAATCGTAACCGATTTCCGTAACGTCACCGACTACCGTTACATAAAATCGTCACTAATTTTCGTTGCTTAAAAACGGACCCTTTTCAAGTTTGTGATTTTATATTATAGAGTAGATTTATTGAAAAAAGTTTGTTTGGTATGAAAAAAAAAATTGAAAAAAGAATTTTCGTATAATCTGCCGACTATCAAAATGTAATTTACACTGTGGGGATATTTTTTTGTAAATGAATATGCATTAAGAAAATAGAAAATATGCATTTTAAAAACATATCTGCTTTTTTTTTTTGCATTCTCTTCAGTTTTCTTGCTTGCATATTTTCTCATTTTTATTACATATTTTGGGTTTTTTAAACTTTTTTGGGATTTTTTATGCATATTTTGGTTTTTTAAGTGCATATTTACATTTTTTTAAAGCATATGATCTGGGCTCTATTAATTACGCTGTGGCACAAATCAAAAATGCTACTTTTAAGTTTTGCCGCTCTTAGAGACTATGAGCGGAGAAGAATCTCATGCCACTATCTGAAGCCACATTAGCATTAGCAATAATAAATCTCAGTCATCATAATTTCATTAGAAGATGCATAACAAACTTGCTACGTTCGTATCTTTTGTGGAAAAAGAATACGCAGATCAATTTTTTAACTTATAGTAGATTCTTCATAGGCCTAATCTGGCTGTGCTTTAATCCAGCCCATCCAATAATCCGACATTTTTTAGGAGGATTTTTTCGAGCAGAGACGAGGAAAATATGTCACCATATATTTGTGCGTAGAAGTTTATATATTACTCCCAGTAATCGGGTGATTTTGATAATCTGGCACACCCTGATCTGATACATGCTGGATTATCGAGAGTCTACTCTATTTTTACTATATTTTTTTACATAAATAAAGTGGTTCATACATGCCCCATGTGTGAAACACTGTATACAGTACACATGTACACTGTTTACCTGTAATATAAGACAGTCTGCAGTGTAACAGTTACAACCATTCATGTAAGATATATATATATATTATTTTACAGGAAAAAGTTTGTCAACAGTTCCTTCAAAGTTTCATGAAGGTATATAAACATTTCAAATTTCCTTAACTTAAAGCTTTGATTGAAGTAGTTTAACTCACAGGAACTTGCATAGAATCTACCTTTGGGAAAGGTGAATTTTTTTTATTGTTCTTTGTATTTGTGATTGCCTTAAGAATCATGAGAGCCACATGTCCCGTACCTCTCTGAGTCGGCTGCTGTTGGACAGTAGCCTGATAATAATGTGATAAGTGTCTTGTTTATTATGAAGCTGTATACTTCATTCCTGATCCTAATGCTCATTTGAAACCTAACACAGGATCTCTGTAAATGAAGTTTGTCACGTAATAAATAACTTTTATACTGGATATTTTTATTTTATTAACCAGCAAAACTAGAACTACACTATTGATAAATTGGTGTACCTAAAAAAATGTATTCGTCCTTGATGAGTGTCACACTTGATAACGCATTACAATTATCCATACATTTTTATTCAGAGGCGCTGCCACAGAAAAAAAAAATTATAGGACAGGAAGCTGAAGTGTCCAGACTGATTTATTGCATTTTAAATTATTACTGCATTTGTGGAAAGTGACTCAAGTATTTCAAGTCTCCACGTTCTGGCTTCTTTGTAGAAAATATAATAATAAATCTCATTAATTAAATTCAATAAGATCGAAAAAACCAAATCCAGATGCAAAAAATGAAATTGTGAGCTCCCAAAGTTTAATCTAGTTGAAAGTTTTATACAGTTTCTTAGTTGATAAATTTGTAAATTTCCGAAAAAGTTTTCACATTTAAAAGCAGCCCTTTTTTCACGATATTTCCCTATGGGCTAGACAGGCTGCGGCATAGGGCCCAAGATCTGTAAAGGGCCTTAAAATCAGTCATTTTTTTGGAGAAATAGCTGAAATGTATTTGTCCACAAAAAAACGGTCTATAGTTTGTTTCAGGTTAACTTTGCAGTGAAGAGAAAGGTAGAGAGTGTATTCCTTCGCCGCAAAATATAGTTCCCATATATCGGAGGTTTCTGATGATCATTTATATAGAATATTTCAAATTTTTTTATGATTTCGAAAAAGATACTGAAAAAATACCGTTTTGAACCAATGTTTATTTGTTTAAAATTTTTAAATTAGAAAAAATATTGGTTACCATTATCAAAAATCCATGGTGAGCTCAAGAACATTTTGGCGCGATCTCCAAGAAATTTTCCCCGCCAATATCACTGACGTGCTTTTGTTTTGGTTGCACAATTATATATATATATATTATATCGTCATTTTGTTGAATTTTCCATTCAGTTTTAAATGTAGTTATAGGCCTACGACGAATATTCAATGTTTTGTTTTTTTTTTCTCCCGAAAATAAACGAATTCAGATATTCACTCATAGATTACAGGAAGTGTCCCTCTTTCACGACAGCGCCGATACCGTTGTGAGAGGCTCTCTTTATGGGTGTAGGTTACGGTTCCACTCTTTATTACGGCCCCCCCCCCCTTTTTTTTAATTATCTATTTCTTGCCGTGTTCGTAGGATAGGGGTGGTTTCTGAATTCCAATAGCCGATAGCGGAGGGTGTTGACATAAGTAATGTCTCTTTTGCGTCCACACCAACTTCTCCCCCACAGCACACACAGAGGCTGTCTCTCCAGATAAATATAAATAAGCAAGAGAGAGAGAGACCCACAATGGTTTAGGCTTGCAGTGTATTTGTGCCTTCTGTGACAGTTGTATCTTTTCACCAGAGATAGACACGCTAAAACGTTCTCCGTTCTTTTTGGCAATAATGCATAAAGCACGTTATTGAAAGGAAGAGGAATTTTGGATTGCAGATGGCCTGATGGAACACATGTTGGAGCAACAACAATTAATACGTAATAGAGAATCCAATAGTTCTACAACTTCAAGTCAGGATTCCATAGAATGGGAATCCGTAAAAAATGACTAAAACTGTAGTGATAACAAGTGGCATCGACGTATATATGCGTTCGGGTGGGTCAGCGACGGAAATTTCGGCAAGAAAAGTGAGTAAAAGAATTCTAAATTTTTCCGTATCATTTTTATTATTATTATATGGGGTTATTCCCAAATTCAAACGTGAAAACCCGGTTAATAGGAGTTACTAAGATACTTTTCAATAAAAAAAAAAAATTTCGAAAACCGCACTTTAGTTTATGAAAGTATCGACAATGATTTTTTTTTTCATTAGCTAATTGTTACTAACCGACTGCAATTTTTTCTACAAGCATTACGTTATACGAAAAAAAAAATTTTTTTGTGCGAGATTGGCGAGAATCAGCCATACCTTACCGAGGCCGCGCATCGATACATAGGTTAAGAGGCTTTCGTTGTCATAGCAACGAGTGATGCGGTTCCCTCGTAGCTTCCTCTTCACTGCAAAGTTAACCTGAAACAGACTATAGTCGGTGACAAAGGACAGCTGAAGTTGGAAATATAGCAGGCTCCCATCAAACCTAAATCTAGCCCTTGTTATATTATTGATGTGCATCCAATCCATTCTTAGTACAGTAAAACCTCCTTTAACGGCCACCTCCAAACAATGGTAATCTTCGAACAATGGCCACTTTGGACATGAAGTCAAAAAAAAAAAAGCAGATCTCGATGAGAAAAATAACTTTCAAGCTGATTTCCAAAACTGCTTTTCCCCTAGTTCTATGGGGAGGGAAAGATTATGTATGATTCTTTCTTTTTGGGTATAATTGCTAAATGGGTATATTGAAGGCAATAGCGATTAAAAGCGAAACTACAACCTACAGAGAGGACAACAACCTACTGTCAGCACTTCAATCACAAGGGGGGAGGAATTATCCGATTAACTGGAAACCCTTTGTTTACTCGGCATTCCGTACTCCAAAAAATGGTGATTGGTTCTGTCCAGAAAATGGTGCTAACAAATAGGACTAAAAGTACCCAGGGTATTAATTTTTTGCGTAAATATTGTGGCGCTACGATCGTTAAGGCAAAGCGCAACGTGTCGCGTTGAGGCACGTGCAGTGTTCGCTACACGAAGCAGGGCAGCACTGTTTTGCGGCCAACGAAATCAGAAGGAAACCGCAAATTGATACATGAGGCGACACTACGCTAAGCGCGTGTACGCGCGCACTCGTTGGCGCTGCTGTTGAGCCACAGATTTTCGTGTCCCGCGCGCACGATTCTTCGTATTCGGTAGAGGTTTTTTAAAAATTAAACCGTCATTTTGTTAGAGTTCGCATTCTCTTATGAAAAATGTTGTTTAATATCAACGTTACTTACATGTATTATCAATTATTTCTATAATTAATTCCTGAATTATTTTATTTCGTTCTGAATTTTTATTAAATATTATTGTTCTTTCCAAGGTTTTGACTTTGCATTAGCTCTAAATTTTCTTTCATTATGGAGTTATTTTTAATTTCGAAATTCAGTATGAGATTCATAAATTTCGGAATTCAGTATTGGATTCATTAATTTAGGAATTCATTATGGAATTCATTAATTTCAGGATTTTCATTGATACACCAAATTTTCATTGATACACCGAATTTTCATTAATTTTGTGATTGTTTCCAAATTTTATAAATTGTCATTAATTCTGAATTTTAATTAATTCTTATGCATCCATAATTTTTTATTAATTTTTAGAGAAAAAATCCACTTTAATTCTTTTAATAGCCTACGAAATATTTCCAAATAAATTTCTGAATTCGGCTTCAATTCCAAATATTCATTAATTATATTTTATCGATCGATAGAGGAATAATTTTTAATTAAATCTGAAATTTCACCAATTCTGGGGTTTCATTAATCTAGTTGTTTTCCATTAAATATGAATTTCCAGCAGTTTTGGAATTATTTATTAATTTTTAATATTGTGATCAATCCTTTCATTTGTTCTAATTTTTAACAAGTTCCAAATTTTCATTCATTATGGGATTAATATTGGAAATTAATTTCGGAAAAATTCCATCAATTTCGGAATATTCATTCATTCATTCCAATTTCTGTTAATTATATAATAATCTTTAATTTTATTAATTGTGATTCATTCTAAACGTTGAATTTTCTTGAATTTTATATTTTCATTAATTTTCATAAACCCTGAATTTTCATTAAAATTTTTATCCCTCCTAAATTTACGTTAATCGAAATTGAAAATGGATAAACATTAATTTATGTAAATAGTTTTCATTAATTTATGTACATTCATTATTTATGTTATTTTAAGGAATAATTTATCAGAGAAAAATCTGAATTTTCAATAGTTTTTAATTATTCATTAAATTTCGAATTGTCATCAATGCTGATTTTTTATTTCTTTGTGTTCACGTTTTTATATATATATGGTATTTTAATATATTTTTCAACGCATTCCCGTACTTTATATTTTAACTAGCTATAATACCCGGCGTTGCCCGGGTTTTCTTCAATGAGGCTTTATGAACCACGTGATATCTCCCTCTTTCTTTGAGGGGCATACAAACCGTGTCTGAAGATAACCAATATGGCGACGTCCTGCGCGACTCATGAAATAAACAAATCTAAATTTAAAGAAAATTTTCTGGCCTTCGTATCTCCAAGCGAACTCAATATTTGAAAAATCGAGAATTCAATTTAATTTTTAAAATTATTGATGTGGCAGGAAACCCCCACCCCCACTAAATTTCCGTATTTATGCAGTTAAATCGACAATTTTAATACTGATCGCTATGAGGATCACCCTTTTCCTGACCATCAAAGCGATCATGGTGATGATTATAACGTCTATTCAAAAAGCCTCATTACTGAGAGTATTGAAAATGTGGCAAACCATTAGAAAGGCATAAACTATTATACATAACTGGCAGCATTAAAGAAGTGATAAACCATTCTAAAGACATAAACACGTCTGAAACTCATCGCTAGGGAACCACGGTAACCAAAGTAAACGTTCGGAAAGTGATTGTTGAGGCCCAAAAACCATTGTTGCCGGACAGTTTTTTGCCCATTTGGGGCATTTGCCCTGGTCTGACGAAATTTTAAAGTAGCCTATCGTTCAAGTCTGGTCTCATTTGGTATATATGCAAAATTTGGCGACGATCGATCTAAAATTGTAGATTTGTATAGAGAACACACACACACAGACAGACAATCAATTTTATATATATAGATTAACTAGCTGATACCCGGCGACGTTGACCACCCCGTAAAAAATTTATATACGTATATATAGCTTATTAATTCTTAATCAAAAAAATTTCTGCATCAATTAAGAAAAAATTACTTTTATTTTTAAATATTTTAATTAAAAACTTGAAGCAATCGCTTGTGGATACACAATATTTTTTGTTTTTCCGTCTGGTGTGTAGATGTACAAATTTTTGAGATTACCAACACGCGAACAGGCGACGAAAAGCTGTCCGTGAGAAATACAGGGCTCAAGTAGGTTGATACCTGCCACTGCTAACGTCTGGACTTGCGCTTTGTTGATTGTCATAGCAAAAGTTAAACGAATTGGGAACTGTAATCGCTTTAAAGTGAAAGGCATAAGGTGATAATTGGGATACGTGGAATGAAGACGTCTTCTCCTTTTTCACATACAGTTAGAATCGGTGCTTCGATGATGTAATTGTGCAATTTCTTCACTCAGAGTCTGCTGCCATTGCAGAGTCTCGGTGTCTCCAAATTTCTTAAAAGCATTATAGGTGCTCCGACTTTGAGGGTCAAGTTGTATGGTGACATACCCGGAATATCAAAAGAGTTCAGAAATTCTGCAGGATGCAGAACTGTCTGCTCTGTGTCTGTGACAGTGTCCACGGATTTGTAAGATGTGGAGTCTCCCGGAATAATTTTTAGGATTTTTTCGTTGATCTTGTTCACACTGTCATTTTTCGATGCCAGAATCGCTCTCTCACAAAGCCACTCGTGGTTTCGGTGGCTTTGTTCAATGTTTGGGAACACTTTTCTGCAAGTTCTTGAACTAAGTTTAACAACTGGCGAAATCCATTTGGGAACGTAATGAGTCCAGTGCTTGGGTCTCTACGGGAATTCTTCCATTGCCAAGTTTGATCAACTGACGTGAAAATGATAGCAGTGCTGAGTCATTTTGCAGTTGAACTCGCATGTTAGTGGATAATGATAATTTTTTAACTTCGTGCCGGAGTGTTGATGATTCGAGGCAAGCATTGAGTTCATCAGTTGGCGTTGAACATTTTTATTCCCAGTTTTGTCAGCGTAGTTGTTGTTCTCTGTTGTTAGCGACGTCATACGTCCAGCTTGTGCAGCGAATATTATTCAAACGCCTTTACGCATTTTTTAAATTGAAACTATACCTATACAATGGGCGGTTGATGAAATAAAGGCCGCATTATCACTTACAGGACACCCTGTATATAGGCTAGCAGAAATACCCGGCGCTTCCCGGGTTTTCTGCAATTAATGGGAAGATTGGTAAAGTGACAAACCGTTGTAAAGGAATAAACTGTTATAATAACAGAATTAAAGGTGTGACAAACCATTGTAAAGGGATATATTCACGTCTGAAACGCATTGTTGGAAACCACGGTAACCAAAGTAAACGTTCCGAAAGTGATTGTTGAGGCCCCAAAACTATTGTTGCCCGACAGTTTTTTGCCCATTTCGGGCATTTGCCAAGCTCTGACGAACTTTTAAAGTAGCCTACGGTTCAATCCCGGACCTGTTTGGTATATATGCAAAATCTGGCGACGATCGGCCTAAAACTGTAGATTTGTATAAAGAGCATACATACATACTTTCACATTTATATAAAAGACTAGCTGATCCCCGGCGACGTTTCCCGCCCCGTAAAAAATTTATATATGTATGGCTTATTAATTATTTCTTAATCAATAAAATTTCTGCATCAAGTAAGAAAAAATTACTTTTATTTTTAAATATTTTAATTAAAAACTTGAGGCAATCGCTTGTGGATACACAATATTTTTTGTCTTTCCATCTGGTGTGTAGATGCCAAATTTTTGGGATTACCAACACGCGACGTAAAGCTGTTCGTGTGAAAATCAGGGCTCAAGTAGGTTGATACCTGCCACTGGTAACGGCTGGCCTTGCGCTTTGTTGATTGTCATGGCAAAAGCTAAACGAATCGGGAACTGTAATCGCTTGAAAGCGAATGGCATTTCTTCGGTGATAATTGGGATACGTGGAATCTTCTGCTTTGGCACATATAGTTAGAATCGTTGCTTCAATGATGTAATTGTGCAATTTCTTCACGCAGAGTCTGCTGCCATTGCAGAATCTCGGTGTATCCAAATTTCTTAAAAGCATTATAGGTGCTCCGACTTTGAGGGCAAAATTGTGTGGTGGTGCACCCGGAATATCCAAAGAGTTCAGAAATTCTGCGGGATACAGAACTGTCTGCGCTGAGTCTGTGACAGTGTCAACCGATTTGTAAGATGTCGAGTCTCCCGGAATAATTTTTAGGATTTTATCGTTGATCTTGTTAACACTGTCATTTTTCGATGCCAGAATCGCTCTCTCACAAAGCCACTCGTGGTTTCGGTGGCTTTGTTCAATGTTTGGGAACACTTTTCTGCAAGTTCTTGAACTAAGTTTAACAACTGGCGAAATCCATTTGGGAACGTAATGAGTCCAGTGCTTGGGTCTCTACGGGAATTCTTCCATTGCCAAGTTTGATCAACTGACGTGAAAATGATAGCAGTGCTGAGTCATTTTGCAGTTGAACTCGCATGTTAGTGGATAATGATAATTTTTTAACTTCGTGCCGGAGTGTTGATGATTCGAGGCAAGCATTGAGTTCATCAGTTGGCGTTAAACATTTTTATTCCCAATTTTGTCGTCGTAGTTGTTGTTCTCGGTTGTTAGTGACGTCATATGTCCAGCTTGTGCAGCGAATATTATTCAAACGCCTTTTAAGCCTTTTTTAAACTATACCTCTACGATGGGCTGTTGATGAGATAAAGGCTAGCCTATATACAGGATATCCGGAATATAGGCTAGCAGAAATACCCGGCGCTCTTCCCGGGATTTCTGCAGTTACTGGGAGGATTGGAAAAGTGACAAACCTTTTTAAAGGAATAAACTGTTATAATAACAGAATTAAAGGTGTGACAAACCATTGTGAAGGCATATATTCACGTCTGAAACGCATTGTTGGAAACCACGGTAACCAAAGTAAACGTTCCGAAAGTGATTGTTGAGGCCCCAAAACCATTGTTGCCCGACAGTTTTTTGCCCATTTCGGGCATTTGCCCAGCTCTGACGAACTTTTAAAGTAGCCTACGGTTCAATCCCGGACCTGTTTGGTATATATGCAAAATCTGGCGACGATCGGTCTGTCTGTGTGTGTGTATGTTCTCCATGCAAATCTACAATTTTAGATCGATCGTCGCCAAATTTTGAATATATACCAAATGGGACCCGACTTAAACGATAGGCTACTTTAAAATTTCGTCAGAGCAGGGCAAATGCCCCAAATGGGCAAAAAACTGTCGGGCAACAATGGTTTTTGGGCCTCAACAATCACTTTCGGAATGTTTACTTTGGTTACCGTGATTCCCTAGCAATGCGTTTCAGACGTGTTTATGCCTTTACAATGGCTTGCCGCTTTTTCAATAGTCGTCAGAGTCATCATCAGCATCACTTTGAGGGACAGGCAAAGGATGATCTCATGGAAATCAGTTGTAAAATTGCCGATTTTAATGCAGAAATGCGGAAATTTAGTGGGGGTTTCCTGCCACATCAGTAATTTTAAAAATTGTATAGAATTCTCGATTTTTGAACTATTGAATTCGCTTAGAGACATACGAAGCCCAGGAGATTAAATATGAAGTAATTAGCCGGACCGGCTTTTTGAGTTGGATATTCGTACAATAACATTGATTTTTCAATTTTTTATTCGTATTTTCTCAAGCATGAAAATTAATGTCTCCGTAATGTCTTTTGATTAAAATTAATTAATTAATGATTTAAAATTAATTATGAACCCGTAAAAGTACATCGAAACATTCCACAGCTTTAATTAAGCATTTTTGGAGGCTGAGAACAGGCAGATCTCGATAACTTGAAGTTCGGGGGTGGGGGCATCAAAATACCTAACGCCCCTTAAAAAAGGAAAAAAATGTATTCATTTCTACGTTTCTGGATTTGTTTCTTTCAAGAGTCGCCATATTGGTTAACTTAGACACGGTTTGTATGTCCTCAAAGAAAGAAGGGGAAATCGCGTGATCCAGAAAGCCTCACTGAAGAAAACCCGGGTATTATAGCTAGTATATAATATCCAAGCTCCGGGCACCTCCGCAAGTTCACCATATCTACAGACAAAATGTTCCAGTGTCCAGATTCCGCGCCCTGATTGGGCGAAACGAAGGTTGCCGGAGCGCTGTCTGTTTGGCTACTTTCCCTTTGCTTGGCTGGTTTCTCTTTCCATGTCGTGTCATTCTTTAAAGTGATTGTAACTCGTGGAAAATTTCCCATATTATTGGGAAAAATTGGCCAAAATTTGGCCAAGTGAAAAATTTCTTAGCAATTAAGGGAAATTTTGAGAGTTCATCCAGCAAAAGAATTTTTTGAAAAAAATAAAAAATATTAATGTAGTACTTTTGTAATGTACTTTTCTATAGTAAAATACTTGACTAATTTTCACCGGTAGATGGCAACACATTTTTTGGAATGAAAAAATTTAGTGAAAAGGTAAATTTTTGCGGGAAATTTTGCTGGGAGAGGTTACCATCACGTTCTTTATACATTTCTCTCGGCAAATTTTCTCGCTTTATTTTTCCCCTTTTCGATTTTTATCGAAATTTTTAAATTTTTAAAAATTTTTGATCTCACTCCTAATTTTATTAATTTAACGGCGCTTCTCAGGACCAAATCACATTGATCGCAATGGAGGATATTCCCAGTAATTACTGTTATAAAGTAATCAGAAATGACGAGGAGAGAAAAATCGTTGTTTTTAGAGTAAAAGATGTGAGAAACAAAGAAATCGCTATGGTAAGTACTCTCTGTATAGACATTCCGTTATACCAGGGGTCTTCAACGTGTGGACCGCTGATCATTTTCTGAAAATAGTTGAAAACATTGCAAAACGATTTATCCCAGAGAATTAATTGAAGAATAATTTCGAAATCAATGAAAAAAGTAATTTCAGAATTTATGCAAGAAGAAATAAATACTGTAATTTCGGAATTTATAAAAGAAATTATTCTAGAATAAATGAAGGAAATAGTTCTAAAATAAATGAAGGAAATAGTTCTAAAATAAATGAAGGAAATAGTTCTAAAATAAATGAAGGAAATAATTCTAGGAATGAATGAAAGAAATCTAAAATTTAGTTAAGAAATTATTCCAAAACTAATCGAAAATTCAGAATTAATGATAGAGATAATTCCAAAATTGATGAGAATCCTGAATTATTAGAATAAATAATTCCAGAATAGATTCAGAAATAAAAAATTTCCTATGTGAAGCTCAAGACAATCACCCACAGCAGCGGTTCTCAACCGGTGCTCCGCGGAGCCCTAAGGGCTCCATGTGAACTCCCAGGGTCCCCGCGGCCGCTCGAGGAAAATAAAAAAACAACAGTAAATTTGAAAAAAAATAATTAATATTTCTGAACAATAATAATTCTAAAAATAAGTTAGTAACTTTGATGAATAAATAAAAAGTGGGTCTTCGGGGCCATAGGCCTCCGCCATAGAAATTATATCCTGGGAAGAGCCTCTCCGTGGGTCAAAAAAACGTTGAGAACCGCTGACCCACATGATTGAAACACTTCTGACACCATGGAGAAGTGATCAGCCCAGTTTCCCAAACTTTAAATTTTTTCCTCCTTGTCAACCAATAACTTCTGAGGGGGTGATGGTCCAGAGGAGCGAAGGTTGTAACGAGATGCCTTTGAATTTCCCTATAGATTAATGATTTAAAACTCATCTCACCTATTGCTTGCTAGCACCCAAGAGTGCTGTTCAACAGCCCAATTGGAAATCACTTCAAGAATTGACATTATGCTGGGTGTAGTCAAAGCAAGGTCATTAAAGGGGTAGATTCAAAGCGTATTAATAATTATTCAAGCGTCTTTAATACGCTTTGGGTAGATTACTCTTTCCCCGCAGAAAAAACTGGGATCTTTGGCGTCCCATCCCCCACAGTAAATTTGTTCTGCGAAAAATATAAAAAAAGTTAAAAGAATCATCCTGAGCTCTGTCAGACCCGCAATTGTGATTGGACAGGGGTCACCAGCATAGGCGGCGATAGACTTGAACATCCGGGAGAACACGATGACGTCAATTCATATATTATATATATATATGCCTACGGCTGGGATCTCAGGGCCGCAAGCACGGCCCTCACATGGGCGGGGCAGACAGGTCTCTAGCTCTAGGGCCCGAGACAATTCTCATAATTTTTTTGCTTTTTCACGCTATAAATTAACTATAGAAGGACCCGTGGAAAGTCTGACCGGGGGGGGGGGCCGCAAAGGATCCCAGCCTAGGGAGCCCTGCTCCAGGATGTGAGGACCATGGCCTTGGGCAAAGCAGACATTAAATAACCCCTCAACTTGGGGGAGGGAATTTTTTTGTCACATTATGTAATCTGCACTAATAAATCCGCGTGAACCGAATAGGACCATTTCCGGTCGGCAGAAACGTAAAAAAACTTAATTACGCTAGGTGTTTGCATTTTCCTAGCTTGGCGCATCTGTTCCATCGTTTGCATATCCACATATTTTTGCCTTTTTACACAATAAAGAAGGAAGAGAAAAAAATCGATGAGAAATGAAAAAAAAATGATTATTTCTTGAAATTAATATTCATATCACAAAAAATCCAATGAAAATGGGGGGGCGGGGGGCTTTTCTTTTCAATATTTGCTATTCCTCTTAAAGTATTTTTTTCCCGTGGTATTTATGTTAGGATGTTTGCTAACGTTATTATTTTGTCGCCATCGATAAATGGCCAGGCCTGACCACCCTCTACTAAATTAACCAATCAGGGAACAGAATACGAGCTTCCGAACATTTTGTCTGTAGATATCGTGAACATGCGGCGCCTCCCAAATACCAAGGCTGCAGACCCCGAAATCGTTTACTTTTGAAAACGCTCGTGCACTTGAAACGTGTTCCAATATGCGCATCCCCTCGCTACGCATGGGGCGTGTTGACGTCATCGCACTTGGGTCAAGAGAAAGCGCGCGCTTCCGGGGAGGAAAAAAGGAATTCATTGGTCTTGCTTCCCGCGCTCGACAAGGTTCTACCATCTTCGTATAAATAAATTTCTTGTTACCTTACTCTGTTTTGTGAAGCAATAATATTTTTTTAACAAGAATGTATGTCATTCTTGTGGCCATTGTTGGGAGGTTTTACTGCAATTTGAAGTTTGTGCAGTGGAATGATTTTATTAATGGCAGGTATTTTATTGCCAATACGGCTTGAGGCTGTGAAAACTGAATTTCTTATACAAGATCTCTGGTTGTTTTCATGTTAAATTAATCATTGTCTTTCTGATTTTCAGGAAGGATTGCGTGGGGTGATCGAACTAAATAATGATCATAACCACAGCTTATGCACCGCTGAAGCTCTGAGGTTTTTGCCAGCAGTTGACTGTAAAGAAGCATGGAATATTTCAATGACGAAATGAATGTCACGAGGACTAATGAGGCTAGGTGAAAATTTCACCGAAATGGATGTGGCTAACAGCAGCAAGAATCCAACTGAACGCACTTTTCTTCACTGGTTCAGTGAATGGCGCAAAATTAATCTTGGTCCCAGAACTGCTGCTTTACCGCACACCAACTCCGGTCATATATCGCCATACGGCAATTTCCAACCAGAGGAGTTGGGTGGGAAATGAAGGCTCGTCCATCGGTGGTCGCCTCAGGTTCGGTAGGTAAAGAACTTGCTTCTAACGTTCTATGCCCGGCTTCGAACCCATGGACCTTGATGGTAATCGTCATAGTGGAAGACGAGCATCTTACCACGGCGCCACTCGGGCAATAATTGTCCCAAAACTGGCATTGGAATGATAGAAGTAAGTTGAACTGGAGAAAAAAATTCTATTTTCAGTTACAATTTTTATTATGATTTTGTATATATTATATCGATGGCTTAGTGCACATACGGAGGTTGGACAAAATAATACTGTATGAACACCTGTGAAATGAGACAAAATCTTTAATAATAGACTGTTGGCCCTCCTTTTTTTCATTATTTACAGCTAGTATCCGTCGTGGGATGGACAAATATAAGACATGCACAACAGTCACAGGGATACGTAGCCGTCACTCCTGCAAAAAGGCTATTAATTCAGAACATGTCTTTGGAGGTGGAAACCTACTGCGCAGTTTGGCCTCCAATATACCCCACAAAGGTTCAATTATATTAAGATCACATGGGACTGAGCGGGCCACACGAGGTGTTGCAGTTCATCATCGTGTTCATCAAGCCAGTCTCCGGAAATTCCAGCAGTGTGAACGGGCGAATTATCTTCTTGGAACACGAGGCGAGAATCAGGGAACAAATATTTCACCATTGAATGAAGATGGTCGGCCAGAATACTGACATAAACCGATGCTTTAACCCGCTGATCTAGGACAACAAGTGCGAAAATCGTAACCGATTTTTGTAACACAGAAACGCAACTGATTTCCGTAACATCAAATCGTCACTAATTTCCGTTGCATAGAAACGGGCCTTTTCGAGTTTGTGATTTTATATTTTATATATAGAGTACCATGTATTATACAATTGACATATGAGGGTCATATTTTATTTTTTATTTATTTATTTTTATTTTTTTTGTTTTTCAGAAGTTGAAGACATCCGCTTTCTCAGCCGAAAAATTTGAAGTGGCTTTTAAGGAAAACCCTTTCTCTCTGTTGCCATTTTAACGTCATTAATAAAGCGAACCCACACTCTTGATTCTGCCGAAAAAATTATTTTTGTGGATACAGCCAGTGCATGTGATCCGGAAAATTATGCAATCACATTCATGCTCACACCATGTGCAGCTGGAGCAGTCCCTATTGGGATCATAATCACAAGAGGCCAGATGGAAGAGTCATACGCCCAATATATATATATATATAGTAGGGTAAAAAATATACAAGAGAAATGAAGATAAAAATGAAGAGGTAGCGAAAGAGTATCTTTTTGAATGGCAAAAGCGCTAGTGCTGCTAACTTCTCTTCCAAATAAAAACGGTCGTCCCCACTCATAAGTGATGGCTGGTGATTTTTGACTTCTTTTTTGGACTTTTTAATTTATCTTTGACTTTTTCATAATCTTTGTAAAATATTCCCTGTAATTATTGTATTCCTGTAACTTTGTATATATTTTTCTCATGCTGCTTTGAGCTTTTAATCTGAAGCTCTGTATATATTTTTTCAAATATCGTATTTTTTACATTTTTCATTGTCTTTTTTCGTCCAACATTTTTTTGAGAAGGCAGGCGTCAAGAAACAAGGGTTGGCATTTTTAATGCAATTAAGCATAGCCACCCTTCAGAAACTCCTACACTTTTCGAACCATGCATGAGGTTCCCCCTGATATATATATATATATACATACAAGTATAATAAATCATTTCTTTGTGACCACGTTTAAATTATTTATTCACTAAAGTTGGCAGAGAAAATCCATATATTTTATAAAAGGAATGTGAATCTAGTACTTCAGTGATAAACTACTAAGAAAAAAAAATGAACAGAGGGAAGAGCTATATTTGTGACTACTACTATTCAACCATACATGTATCTCAAACACATTCTTCTAACGAATTTGCACAGGCCGGAATGTATGTGTACCTAACATGGCGTTTGTTTCTGTTTTAATGCTTGTCATTTGTAGTGCTACCATTTGCCATCAATTTTTCCAACTATGAGAAGTGTAATAATTGAATAATATATATAAATAATATATGTACAAATATACGATATATTGTATATTTGTGACTTTTTTTTCAAACGAGCACAACTCTGCTCTATCGCCATGGGTAATTTACTACCGGATCACACGCAGGACCGCAAGAGCCCCGCGAAACGTCTGTCAGTACTGCGAGATGACCTTTGAGGACGAATCCTTCTTCCGGAAGCATGTAGAGTTCCACAAGACGAAAGAAAACAAAAACTAAGCGCTTATCGCCGAGCCTTCTAAAGTCTGTTATGTCTCAGAGATCCCCATGTAGATATGCTGTAGCCAATACATCTTCACCTCAGGTAGCGTTTGGAGTCTATCATACTCAGCACTTCGAGCTTGCAACAACATTGCAAGAACACCGGTGATACCTATGCGTCGGAGAGGCATATTTTCGTCCTCCGAAAAAGTCATAGATTAATCGGGCCACAAATCGTCGTTCTCGTGAAGAATGAATAATTTTTGTGCGTGTGAATCTTTCTATCATTCTACTACCTTCTATAATTGAAATGTGTTCGTCTGATAATTGATTATTTGTTATGAACCGAACTGTTTATGTACCGCATTCTGTAACATACTTGTTTATGCTCCGAATTGTTTATGTACCTACAAGATTTTTGACTGGTTTCATAACGAAACGGTATTATGAAACCAGAGGGGAAGTCTGTAACGGTCAAGGCCGACCATCTCCGCAAATATAAGTGACGCCCGAGATCCGTTCTCGTCACAGAGTAATAATACTATAGAGTGCGCGCGAGGGGTTACAATGTGAAGCAAAGATCCGGAGTCACGTGATTCCGGTCGAAAGGCTGGTCAGGGAATCTCGCTGGCAATGCTTTCCTTATGGCTGTTCGTATGACGATCTCCAAGTGCTGTCTTATTTTTCATTAGAATGGTCACCACGTGTGCAGCTTTCGGATGTTCTGAACGGTTTAGGAAAGGAGGAACATTATCCTTTCACAAAGGAATACTTTTTTGCTTATTCCCCTTCTTATAAATTAAAAATTGGAATATTAAATTGACGATGCAATGGATTTCTGACGTAATCTCAGTTTCTAACGACTCCATTTTGGATTTAATTCAATTAAAGTTCCAAGTTTTGGTAAAATTCAAATGGCATGAATCATTATTAAATGTTTTAATAGAATTTTTGGCAATAAATGATTGAAATTGTGAGTTTTATGAAGTTTTAACTGAAATATACGTCTCCGCAAGATTTGGCGAGATTTGGCGAGCTAGTGAGTTCATTCGAGTTTTGCTCAACTTGGAAGAAAATATGCTTTTCAGATGGAGAAATTTATGAAAAATATTCTATTTAAATAGAATGTGAGGAAAACTCCCCCCCCCCTCTAGACAATTGCAGTTTTGCATAAAAATGCATAACAACCTCTAAAAATAATAGTATTTTTACCCCTCTTCGTAACGGTTATGTTTGCATATGCTGATAAATACAGCAAAAGCCAACATGAACTAAGCCGATGAAAAAAAATCTCTCTCTATCTTCGCATTTATTATTAATTTAATTTTTATGGCGAAATATGTGTAGTGCACGCATCTCATACGGACAGAACTAAGTTGTTGAAATAAAGTGATATTTCAGCATGGATTTTTTCCATATTCATTAAACTTACTAACTTCATTTTGAGAATTATTCGATTCATTCGTAAAAAGTGATAAATGCTACGAAATTCATCAAACTTACTAAAAATATTGGTAATTATGCATATATTTACCAACTATTATGCATAATTTCTGAAGATAACGCGCACTACGGATTTATCAAATTTACAGTAACATAAACATTATATATTTGTTGTATACAATATTTTGTTTCCTGTGTGTGTATAGATATTTAGAAAGCTATTAAAAACTGTGCCAAAAAAATTTATTTCATGAAATTTATACTGTTTATATTCACTTCCTTCAAATATTATATATTCAATTAAAATTTAAAAACCCATGTGTTAAGAAATTATTAAGAATTATCACTTAATGGAAAATAAATAAATTCCGTTTTCCAATATTTGTTTATTTTATAGAATTTATTTTTTCAAATCTGATACTCCCTAAATATTTCACATAAAAATGAGTGAAATTCATTGAAAAAATGAAGGAAAGTTTTCATCAACTTGATCGAATTGAGTCAAATTTCGTTACAGCAACATCCTAGCTTCTGCGAAAACGCGCCAAATGTAATAGCGCAGAACCTGTTCTTTCCCCGACAATACTGCTCATCTTTTCTTCACGTTCGACAAGTTTTATGAATAGCGTGCGCGGTCTATTTATATCTTAAGTCTATGGTTCTCGTGGTCAAGAGAGTTTTCCTAACACAGAAGAAGTTGTGATGGCGTCGATGCCGTGTGTGTTGTGTTGTAGGCACGGTTTTCTTAGCGATTTAATCTTTTATTTCTTTTTGTGTAAATAAATTAACGTTATCCAACAGTATGTGCCTACCTAGTTCCAAAATAAAATGTCATACTCTATCTTCCAGAAAAAGCTTCTTGTACAGAGTTATCAAATTTTCGCAATTAAATTTAAAATACTTAACAAAAATGAAAATATAACTCAAATAGATATAATTGAGTTTATCAAGTTCCAAAACCTAATAAAGCATTATATAAAAAGAGCTTCTCCTACATTGCCCCTAAGGTATTAAACATTTTTCACACTGAAAATCAACTTAATAATAAAAAAATAATAAAATATTTGACTTCGTTAAAAACATAGATTACGAAACCATTTAGATGAATGTATTGAAAGAGTATATAAAAACAATATTGAACAGAGTACAAGTAAAGACTACGATAATACAAAAGAGTAATGGTGTATGATAATTACATACTGAGCTTCACAATAACTAACTTAATCTGAACTTCATTCAAAAATACATTTGAACACATATCTAATAAATATAATAACACTGTTGCAAAATATATGTAATTACTAATTCCTTTGGACCTGTTGGAAGGACTTTTCAGTCCCTTGAGGTTACAAAGTGTTTGTATTATATGTATATCCAGGGCCGTAAATAGGGGAGGGGGCAGCTGACCCGGGTGGCAAAATTTAGGGGGGCGGCAGTTTTAGGAGGGAACAAAGAACACCAAAATTATCGAAATTTAATGTCGTGGGGGCAGCAAAAATTCCTAGTTACGGCCCTGGTTTATGTATTTTTCTTATTATATATCGGTATTTGTAATGAAAAATACATCCAAAAGACAATACTACTAGAAGACGCTAGCTATCCAACTTAGATCTTTTATTCTTGGACGTAGAAACCGAACTATAACTAAATACAGTCAAACCTCGTTAATGAGTAACTCTTGGGAGAGCAAAAGTATGACTTGGTAAGCGGAGTGACTCGTTAAATGGAGTAGGCCATAGCTGTACCAATTCCTGCCGGAGGACAATTGGGACTTCCAAAAAGTGACCCGGTAAGCGGAGTGACGTGTTAACCGGGTGACGCTCTAACGAGGTTTGACTGTATAAACTTTCTTTTCGTCAAGTGGCGGTGCAGTGATATAAGTGCCATCTCTTGGTGATGATGAATATAACAAATATAAATATAATATTTAACATATAGCATGTCTAAATTTCTGTATTATATGTTTGTATTTGTGAAATAAAAAATATATATAAGAGGGAGAGGGTTGGGAACGCGATTTGTTCATATAATGATAAAAATATATTAGAATCGTTTACATCCATTAAAGTAAATTCTTGGAGTAAAAAATAACAATAGTTTGGTTCTTACATGCTTTTAATCACAGCTGTAGCTTCTTCAAACTTTTCCCTCACTCTTTCCATAGTAGATGCTTTTTTCCGTGGGGCGAGGAAGTGTTGATGTCTTGATGATGCTGGGTGTGACCCAGGTTTCATTAGGCGACCTATGAAAGAAGGGGGGGGGGGAAGAGGATCAATAAACAAAACTCTGTGTTGAATACTTTCATTGACATAACTGTCTAAAACATACACTGGTGTAAGAAATTAAGAGAATTTGCAGACTTGATCGATTATCTCTAGAACTACTGTACCGATTTTAATGAAATTTGATATGTACATACATTGATACGAAACAAAACAAATAACCATTCAATAATTGTAATACACGCGCATGATCGTGCGTAACACTCGTTGGAATCGGAAGGTATGAAACAGCGGTTGCAGAATAAACAAAAAAATGGGTTAATAGGAGGTATGGTCCCTTCTTACAGATATACAGGTCTCGCAGCGTGATTTCATACTTGAAATAAGGCAGTTTATCATTTCCTGTGGCAATTGGTCCCACTCGTTCAGCAACGCTGTTTTCATTCCCTGGATGGTTCCCGGAGGGGGGTTGCAATTGCCGTCCTCAGAGCGTCCTAGACATGCTCTATAGGGTTAAGGTCTGGAGATCTGGCTGGCCAATCCATCCGGCGAATATCCTCACTCTCTAGAAAATCGTCGAGCAGAAGAGCTCTATGTGGCCTCGCGTTATCGTCCATTAAAATGAACTCTGGGCCAACTGTACCCCTGAAAAGGCGAACATAGGGCTCCAAGACCTCATCCCTATACATCACACCAGTCACAGTGCCTCTTTCAAAGACATGGAGAGGTGTGCGGCCATCCAACATGACGCCTGCCCAGACCATTAAACCTCCTCCGCCATAATGGTTGATTTCGTGGACATTGGAGGGTAGGTAGCGGGTCTCTGGTTCTCTCCATATGAACGTAAATGCAAGATGTATCGAAATGGTCTCTTAAAACCAGGGCCGCAACTAAACGCTTGGTCAGCTGGAACAAGTATGCATTTTGGAGCCCTCTTGTAATGTTAAATTTCGCGTGGAACACACATTGCTGTTAGCAACCGTTATGAGCTAATAATGATACGGACTAGTAAAAATAAAAAAAATCAGTAATTAGTTTGCAGACACAGAAAAGACAGGTATAAACACCCAATTTTTTATTACTATGACCAGTATCCGCCAACACACATAAAATTCGCTTTTACTTCTCATTTCCTTAACCTCTTTACGATCAGGGATCTAATATTGCGTTCAAACGCCAGTGGAATAAATTCAATCTAAAACTTTGTTCCTTCTAACTTCGGTCCGAATGTCAACAAAAGCACGTGTGCGATACTCAAAATGATTGGTTGAAGAACATTTCACCACCGTACAACGCCAAAAATAGTGTCCTTAGTCGTTTATCCTTAGTAATTTTTATTTATTTCTTTTTTAATATTTATATATATTCCGTATTATTTCAAAGTTATCTGGAAAACGAGAAAAAAAATATTTTTAAAGATCGGTCAAAAAGCATTTTTTTGCTGATATGTCTTCAGGGTGGGTGTTGACAGGATACGCCTTTCTCACTCAAACATTCCCGTCTCGTTTTTTTTTTCAACGGAAGTATTTCTTTTTTTTATCATTCCTATTCGCAAACAGATTTGATATACGCTTTTTCAATAGTTCTTGCAAAGAAAAAGTTCTTTCTTCTTTCTTCGTTTGATGACATAAATTAGGGGTCTTTAATCCGTGGGCCACTGGTGGCCCGCCAAAACATTTCGATCAATTGACGCAATATCATTCAAAAATAGGGTAAAACGAAGATTTCAACAAAAAAAAGTCACCCAGCTTCATATAGACTTATAAAAGGGCAGGCTGATATTGTACAATATTTAGCTTCTTAATAAGGACGCGGAAGAAACCACACCATACACTTCTTCACCATAAATAACTTCGAGTACATCCTATCCTCGAGTGGGAGAAAGCAGAAATGAACGGAATTTCCATTGTATCGTATTTCTCGGGTGCATGGTTGGGATGCATCTTGATTGGTTGGAAGAAGGATTTGTACAATATTGGTACAGTTAGTTTACTTGTGTTTTTGGTCTTTGCAGCCTTTGTCTTTAAATGAGTCCATGCTGGCGAACCGTGATAGCAAAAAAAGGAAAGTTGAAGAAAAAGATTTTTTATAGAAAAGTTGTCATCTCTTTATTTTTTCGTCGAACTAGGCTAAAGCAGTTTGTCTCATTCGCAATGAGAGCATAGCCATGATGAAAGAATACAATATTAAGAGACATTACGATACACACCAAGTCTAGTGCGAAATATTCGGGATTGTGAAGAAAGGAATTTTGGAAGTGAAAAAATCAATGAACTGAAATCAATGCTGATCTGTCAACACAGTCATTATTCTTCGGAAGAAATGGACAGTCTGAAAATTGTGTTCGTGTTATATTGTTACGATAAATATCGGTAGAGTAATTTCTTGAGAACCCCCTACCAAAATTTACAAACTTGGCGATGTCCTGTTGCCAAATGAGAAATGCGAAGGTACGGTGCGAAACATCCAGATTTTTCTGGAATTTTGTTGTTCTGCCCGTCTGGTGGTGCCGCCAGTTTGGAAACTGTGAAATGTAGTTTTCTGGAATTTTCTTTTTCTCGAAGGTTCGACCGTACCTATAAAAAGTGATATGATTACAAGAGGGCAGTCAGTGTTGTTGGACTTCAAGCTCAGTGCGAGATTCTTATTTGTCGATCGCGTTTTCTGTGTGTTTGTAAATACGTGTAAAATAGCTGTTTTCTGTGAATAAACCTGCGTCGTCCTCCAAATTGTTTTTCTCTGCTTATTTCAAGAACCTGTGAGAAGTTATCCGTAACAATATAATAGCAGAAAAAACTGCGAAACGTGGGAAGCCCTTCGTCGATAAGAAATTCGTAAGAGGCATTACCATACCAAGCATAGTGCGAAGTATTCTGGATTGGAGCGACATTTTCGAAGTGAAAAAGTCAATGAACTGAAATCGGAACTGAACTGTCGTCAGCAGTCATTATTCTTCGGGAGAAATGAACAGTCTGAAAATTGTGTTCGTGTTAGTTATATAATAGCAGAAAAAATTGGGGAACGTGGAAAACCCTTCGTTGATGGAGAATTTGTTAAAGAATGCCTTCAGTCTGAGTTGATGTGCTTTGCTTATCGCAGGCTCAAGCTGTTTCGAACATTAGTTTGTTTGGTGTGAGAGTAGCAAGACGCGGGGAGGATCTTTCAGCCGATGTATTCAAGAACTTCAAATCCAAATGTGAGGAATTTTTGCTTTACTCAATAGCTAGGGGCCGTTCAAGTATTACGTAAGCAAATTTTTAGCCATTTTTGACCCTCTTCCCCCCCCCTTGTCAGCAAAACTCTGACCCCCTCTCCCCTCTTGTCAGAAAAATTTCGTCATCAGCTCTGCCCCTCTGAATCCTAACTCATAAAGGGTGGTCGATGTTGTAAGCATTATCCAAACCACCCCCCTCCCCCCCTTGTCATCAAAAGTCAGCAAATCGGAACCCCCCCTACCCCCATCGATGATGACGTAATACTTGAATGACACCCTATGGATGAATCGACGGTTGCAACAGATACCGCACAAGCAGCCATTTTCATTCCCGGTATTGACAAAAACTTCAAAAGTGTCGTTGCACTTAACGATACCACACGAAGTTTCGACTTATATTCAAGTTTGACAGAAACATTGGACAAATGGGAGTTTGACTTATGCAACATATCTGTCATAACTGCAGATGGTGCTCCCTCTATGACCGGCCAGAAGACGGGTAATCACATTGATAAAGTCTGATGCCAAAAAATGTGGAAATACGAAGATGATGGCTTTCCACTGCATCCTACACCAGGAAGACTTGTGCAAAAAGTTTTTCTCCAACTTTGAACGTGTAATGTCTGTTGTAGTGAAAGCGGTTAACTTCATTCGATCTAAAGGACTTAACCATAGACAGTTTCAAAAATTTTTAGAGGATTTGGAAGCTGAGCACGGTGACGTTATTTATTATACAGAAGTACGCTGGTTGAGCTAGGGAAAAATGCTTCAGAGCCTGTTTTTCTTGAAGGAGGAAGTTTATGAATTCATGAAATCCAAAGGAAAACTTATTGGAGAGTTTCAAGATAAAAAGTTGGTGAGAGATTTCGCATTTCTTGTTGATGTTACTGGTCATCTGAATGATCTAAACTACCGCTTACTGGGAAAAGATCTACTAGTCTATAATCTTTATGACAAGGTGAAAGCGTTCGAAACTAAATTAGTCCTTTGGGAACGTCAATTGCAAAACAAAAACTGCATACATTTTCCTAAATTATTGGAGTTGGTAAATAGATCTGAAACTTGGAAACCGGACGGTTATGTACAGTGCATTTCAAATCTGAGAATGGAATTCAGAAGCAGATTTTCCGACTTCCGCGAGAACGAAATTTCTATGAAAATGTTTTCCTCCCCATTCTCGGTCAATATCGAAAGTGTTCCATCAAATCTACAATTATAATTTGCGGATTTGCAATGTGACTCTGCAGTTAAATGCAAGTTTTTTGAAATTCCTTTATTAATTGATTTTTATTTTAAGTATATGTCCGAAGAAGAGTATCCAGAAATACGCAAACATGCATTGTTCATGTCTTCTATATTTGGCAGCACTTACATATGTGAACAGTTGTTTAGTCGAATGAAGAATACAAAATCAAAAACTAGAACACGTCTGACTGATCGGCATTTGGAGGAAGGATACTTTACGAATAGCAACTACACAAATTTTACCTAACATTAAAGCTTTAGTCAAGCAAAAACAATGTCAAGTTTCGCATTATTTTCGAAATTACATCCACTCACATTCGTAATGTAAGTAAATCATCCATTTTCATTTTGTTTCATACAATATAAAAATACCTGAAATAATTGGTCTTACCCCAGTTCAGCTTAATTTTTTAAAACGAAATGCTACATAACGGAATCATAAAATATGTGTGTAGTACACATTATATTTGAATTTGTCGTATCTGAGCGTACGTAGGATCAACCTTTCGCGGGGGGAGGGGGGGGGGGAGCACACTGGGATTGATTGGAGGTACAAGAAAACAATCAATCTGAGGTAAATTTAGAGTTACCAACATTCAAAAGCATTTTCAAGTAACAGAAATGTATTAATATAGCAAAAAAAAAAGTATTTTTTGACACTATAATTTGAAATGTTTTTTTTAATCATTCAAAATTAATATTTGTTAAAATATTAATTAAATTGAATGTGTAATTTTTTTTAAATATTTTGATATATATTTAGTTTGTGATCGTCTTTGGAAGGTGTTAATGAATGGCCCGCGAAGCGCAACAAATTTTTTTATGTGACCCTCGAGCGTAAAACGTTGAAGACCCGTATTTTAGGGAGACCAAATAATTTTTTTCATTGCCAAGTGGCATCAAGGTCAGATTAAACCCCTATACGAAGATGATGGCTTCATCTTAAGTGATCACTTGAGTGCTTAAGCGGCATTAAGCACTCAAGTGATTTTAGTGTCCCCCCTCCCGTCCCTTTTACTTTTAACCTTAACGGCTCGAACCTTATGGCAATTATTAGATTTGTTTACAATTTTCGGGAATGAGTATGTAAGCTGGTAAGCAGATATTTTTAAGTGTGGGGCGATTTCAGAAAAAAAATCATTCTGCTTGGGGCCTCAAGTGCCATGGAGGCAGGGCCGCAGCTAGCCATTCCTGTGCCCTGTGCAAAAATTTGAATTTAGGTCCCTTCTGGCCTATTTTTGACCCCCTTTTTCAATTGGCCCTGTGCGGGTTCACCTGTTGCACTTAACTAGTTGCGGCACTCCATGGAGGTCTTATGACAATTATGTCTGTTTAAAATTTTAAAGAGGGTAAACGTGCAAATTTGTAGGCAGGTATTTATAGCTTGGGGGGGGGGGGGCACTCAGAAAACTTTGTGTCTCCAGGAGGGAGACTATGATGCTGTTGAGACGGTTCTGGGCTTACTTTATGTAAATTCAGCGAAATCTCAATGCAAAAACTGAGCATTAATTCGAGTTCTTGTTCGCAATTAACTTAATTTCTCTGCTTTTGTGTCACGCTCAATACCACAACTAAAAACGAAATTTATTCTGTCGCTTGGGGGATCTGTATCCATTTTCGCATCTCCTGCCCTTAATTTTTAGAGAGAAAAAAAGAAAAAAACAATTTTTTTGGACCAGTGACGTGGAATACCAGACCCCTTCGCTCTCCCTCCCTCCCTTACAAGGAAAAGGTCCCGAGATGACGTCTTCGATAAGTTTTAATAAAATTACCTCTGATTCTACTCATTTAAAATGTACACAAAAATATTTAAAAAATCGGGCGGAATTCTTATAGGTCACAAAAAAATTGCGAATATTAGTATTTTGAACGCCAATAGAGAAGCTAAGAACAAATTTGAAAATCCCGCAACCCTATAATCAGAGGCGCTGACATGAAGTAAACATTAGAGGGAGGGCTGAAAGTTGCTGGTCGTCCCGTATATACGGGACTCAAGCAAGTACGCAAGAGAGGGTACATTCCATTGTTGTTTCAAAAATTATTGGGGGACTCAGCCTTCTTACAAAATTTATTGAAGGGCTCAAATGACCTCAGCCCCTAGCCTAGAATGTTAGAGTAACCTCATTCAAACAAAATATGCTCAAGTATAACAGACAAAGAAAGAGGGGAAAAAAGAAATAATTTTTCTAGAACGGAGAAGCTTTAGGAAAGAGAGAAAAAGGAAGTGAAAATGAGTTTTTTTATATATATCGCCAGGAAGCGTGATAGTCGATAAGTTGCCGACTCGTCATTTTTAATAATTTTTTGCGGCTTTAATAATTGCATTCCACCACTAATTTTTCATTTTTATTTGTTTCTGGGTGAGATGAATGTACTAAATTTTTGCCACAATTTTTGAGGACAACACCTTAGGACGCTTTTCTTGTTAGTTGCAGCCCTGGTCCACCTTCCGATAAAGATTTTCAAATGTTCAATCAAGAGTGCTCTCAAATTTTAGGATTTCCCACTGGATGGTTGATGCTAGGGAAAAAAATTACATAAAAAAAACAAAGTACTATTTGATAATTTTTTGTGCTGCCCCTTTTAGTAAAATTAATTAATATATACCAATTAAAACATAAAATTGATACATGATTTTTTCAAAATTTTTTTTTATAAAAATTGGTTGGAAAATTCCAAAATCAGGCATCATTTTGGTGTTTTTGTTTCAATATTTTAATATAAATTAGTTAATTTCACTGATTAATTACCGATTCATTCAATAAAATGTTTGAGAAGTATCAGAAAAAAGAGAATCAGTTTGATGTTTTTTTTTTACTTTTCATCAATAAAAGTAAATTAATTAAAATGTAAAAAATATCCTTAATTATTGTTAAATTTTTTAAAACAATTTCAACTCAGTGATATCAGTAGCCAAACACAATACATAAGAATTGTGCAATGCGTTCACCAGTTCAAAGAGTAGTGAAAATTGAGTAAATCAGTGATTAATCAATAAAATAATGAAATAAATTAAGAGAATTTGCATATTTTATCGAATTTCATGAAAAGAACTGAACTGAATGTAAAACCACTGCTTCTAGACAAAAATAGAAAATCTTGTACGTCAAATACGTAAGCGTACACGTGTGTGTAGGCGGAGCCAATAGAGAAACAGGCTTTAGAGGCCAGTAGAGATCAGCTCTCTCGTGACTTGTATGCAGCCACAGGAACCCGTGTATCAAGGGTGACTGGTTCCAAAAGACTTCATGAGAGAGGGTTGTTTGCAAGAAGACCTGCTATTTGCGTCCCGCTCATTTCTACGGACAGGAGAGTCCGTTTATCATGGTGCAGAGAGCATAGAGATTGGAGTGTGGATCAATGGGCAACCGTTCTCTTCACTGATGATTCCCGGTTCAGCCTAAGCACCGATTCTCGCTGTAAGTTCATATGGAGAGAACCAGGGACCCGCTAACTACCCTCCAACGTACGCGAAATCGGCCATTATGGCGAAGGAGGTTTAATCGTCTGGGCAGTCATCATGTTGGATGGCCGCACACCTCTCCATTGCTTTGAAAGAGGCACTGTGACTGGTGTGAGGTATAGTGATGAGGTCTTGGAGCCCTATGTTCGCCTTTTCAGGGGTGCAGTTGGCCCAGAGTTCATTTTAATGGACGATAACGCGAGGCCACATAGAGCTCTTCTGCTCGACGATTTTCTAGAGAGTGAGGATATTCGCCGGATGGATTGGCCAGCCAGATCTCCAGACCTTAACCCTATAGAGCATGTCTAGGACGCTCTGAGGACGGCAATTGCAACCCCCCTCCGGGAACCATCCAGGGAATGAAAACAGCGTTGCTGAACGAGTGGGACCAATTGCCACAGGAAATGATAAACTGCCTTATTTCAAGTATGAAATCACGCTGCGAGACCTGTATATCTGTAAGAAGGGACCATACCTCCTATTAACCCATTTTTTTGTTTATTCTGCAACCGCTGTTTCATACCTTCCGACTCCAACGAGTGTTATGCACGATCATGCGTGTCTATTACAATTATTGAATGGTTATTTGTTTTGTATTGTATCAATGTATATACATATCAAATTTCATTAAAATCGGTACAGTAGTTCTAGAGATAATCGACCAAGTCTGCAAATTCTCTTAATTTCTTACACCAGTGTATATGAATGAGCCTGTCTATCTGTTGTTTTTGCAATGAAAGGAAAACCGTCTAGACAAAACGTTGTATGCGGGTAATATCGAAGAGAGCACCAAGACAATTTTCACACTCTTTTCATGCAGTTTTTGATGTATATACACACACAAAGCCGCAACTAGGGAGAGCGGGTCCACTATACAGGTTGCTGAACTAGAGGGGACATCGAATTACCTCTTTAACCAATTCTTCTAACCTCTTCCTACACGGGGACGCCAAAAGTTTGCTTGTTCCAGTTAAAAAAGTATCCAGCTGCGGCACTGTATGTACTTTAATCCTTGCAACATACATGCTGATGTACAGAGCCACAACGACATGCGTGGTCAGCCGGGGCAAGCACGCGTTTTGGCACCCCCTTTTAATATTGAAGGAGAGATGAAAGGATTACATTTGCGAACCCCTTTGGCTATGAGTTCGGGGCATTCGTCAGTGCCGTCTTAACGCATGGGCCTCACGAAAATGAGATCCGGTTGAGATTTTCTAGGATTTACCAGGTAGAGCGTCCGAAAAACCACTTGGCCCGGGGGGCACACGATACTCTTACGACGGCCCTGGCATCAGTCCCTCCTGCTCCCGGGGTAGCAAGTTCGGAGGGGCGCAAATTTTAGTAATTCGTGGTCAGAAACTTTATAACGTGCAAAAGGCAGAGCAATTCGAATAGCCAGCATGTGGCAAAACCATAAATCTGTGTCTGCAAACGGATTTAGTAAGAAGCATTTAAATGATTTTGTAAGAAGACATTACGCGTTCCCTCCGTGTCATCGCACCATGTGAAGAAAACCATCTTCTGATATCTGATCGGGGGAAAATGATAAACGAAGTTTTTTCGTTGCCACAGTTCTTTGTGTTCACATGAGAATCCATCGATTGATGTTCTTAGTATTATTATGCAGCGTTATATCATGACTGAATAAATTTAAAAAATTTTAAATTAAAAGAAAATATCATATGGTCCAGTGTGTGTGTGTGTGTCAAATTTTTTGTTAGTCAATGGGTCTTTGCACCATATTTTCTTCTCGTGCTGCCTTCCCCCCGCCCCTTCTCAGGACCCTCTACCCTCATCCAAGAGCGAGACCTTTTCTCTTTATTGAATTTAGTCAAAGCGAAACTTATTGCATATATATATATATATATATATATATATATATATATATAAATGTCGGTCGCCGGAACCCCCTGGGACAGGTGTGGATCCATAAGGAAGGAAGGGGGGGGGGATCGATCCCTCGCTGAATTGTCTCGGAATAGTGGGTCAGAGTACATGTACGAGACGTTGTAACGAACCTACGTTAGAAATCGTCCCGCCTGGCAACCCTGGCCCTACAAATTTGATTGAGTTTTTAAAATATGAAAGTCTCAGAAATTTCATTCCGATTTTCTATCTGAATTTTTTTTCTTGACCATCAACAGAAATAGTTGTTTTTTATATATAAATAGGAGAAAATAATTTTTTCCATAACTTTTTTTTGGTCACATGGGGCTCCCAAAATCATAATTATGATTAATTTCCATTAATTAGAAATTTAATTAATTGGAAATTTACTTTAATTAGGGGATGACCGCATCTGAGGGGTGTCCGTTAAGAGTGAGAGGGGGTTTTATTGCAATGCAACTTATGAGCACGAATTTGCATGCTAACTGCAGTCAACTTCAGCTTAGCGAAAATAATTTAGCCAATCCCGAGAGAGAGAGAGAGATGTCACGTGACATTAAAAAATAAAAACCCCGGTTGCTAACTCGTTGGGCAATTTGCCTGTTGTGGCGTTGTATTTGTATTTGTATGTATTTGAATATTTCATATTCAGTGTGTGTTCCACGCGAAATTCCACGGTTGCTGATAAGATCAACCGCAGCAGCCGAACCGTAGTTTGCAGTTAGCCTATAACTTGACAATTTCTTCGTTCTTGAACGCGACTCGCAAGGTTGAAACGTAAAGAAAAGCAATACATATCACGAGCATGGCCCCCCCAGGGGTCCGCGACAATTCTAATCATTTTCTGCTTTTCATGCTATAAATTAACTATAGAAGGGCCCGTGAAACGTCTGATCGAGAAGGGGGGCCTCCTCCCCTGCGACATGATCATGACAGAGTAACCCGAGTGCTCACATTGTAAAGTTGATCGACCATTTTCCACGCTCTCTTATGCGTTCATATCACCGTCATTATTTTATGACCTCTTTCGGTCGCAGTCATAACTCAGTGACGTTTTATGCAGGGCCGCAACCGGGGGGGGGGGAAGCAAATTTCACCGTTCAACCTCACCTTCAACATTACAAGGGGGCTCCAAAATGCATACTTGTTCCAGCTGATAGCTGACCAAGCGTTTAGTTGCGGCCCTGGTTTTACGTGACTATTGCGATACATCTTGCATTTAAAAATGCATCAAAGCCGTTGGTTTTATGATAAACTAGTTATAATACCCAGGCGCTGAACGGGTTTTCTTCAATTACTGAGAGGATTGAGAAAGTGACAAACCATTACAAAGGCATGAACTATCATGCACAATACTGGCAGCATTAAAGAAATGGCAAACCATTGTAAAGGCATATGCACGTCTGGAACGCATTGCTAGGGAACCACAGTAACCAAAGTAAACGTTCCAAAAATGATTGTTAAGGCCCAAAAACCATTGTTGCCCGACAGTTTTTTGCCCATTTGGGGCATTTGCCTCTGCTCCTATCGTTCAAGTCGGGTCCCAATTGGTATATAAGCAAAATTTGTTGACGATCGATCTAAAATTTCAGATTTTTATAGAGAACACACACACACACAAAATCAATTTTATATATACATAGATTATTGTTTTTTACATATATTCTACGTTATATTTTTTACATTTCACGCAACATTGTCTTTTCTGTTTTTTATTCATATGTACAATATAATTTTCCTAACATGACATGAACAAATGCTATGTTAACTCTCCAGTGGGCGCGCGTATGTAGGAAATACGCGATCTACTTTAATCCACGAATCTCCTACGTACGACCGCCAGAAGGTTAATTTTAGTTGGTCATTTGTTTTACATCGTCGTTGCTCCAGAAAAAAAACTGAAATACAATCCTAATCCGAAAAGCAATACATATCGTCTATTTACCAACCTGATTCGAACAGTCGTTTCTCGTGTGATCTTTTGGCACTTATAATCCGTTCAGCTTCTGAAAACGCTTGGTCCATGTCATATTCTGATATGGGTGGAATCCATTCATGATGGTCCCTCTGAAGTATGGCATACCTTGGTGTTATTACCGAATCTCCGACCTTGAGCACGTTGAATATTGCTGTGATTATGCTGAGAAATAAAAGGAAAAATATGTTATATAAGAGAAGAAATTTTCAAATATATACGGTAACACTCTTTTGACAAATGCAATAATGTTTGTAGTGCCAACTCATTTGCATGCACAGCCCTGACGTATGTAAAGCAGAAGGAAGGCATTATTTATCGACACTTGTATCTGAAATTTGTTTGCGGTTACTTTCTGTCTAATTTTTGTTTTTGGACGGATCGAAAGTGTTTTGACAAATACAGGGTGAACGTGACCTGTTCTGAAAAACTAAAGGGGATGGTAGACGAACCCACGTGAAACAAAGAACACCCTACCAACCCTGTCCTATCTCAAACCGTTTTCGAGTTAATGTTGATAATCGATAGCGGGAAAAAAAAATCAGCAAGTCTGAAAAAAAAGCCCCAGATTTGAGAAATTGCTGAAAGACCTACATGCAAATTAAGGACATATTTGGAAAGAACATAAAATTTTTTTTAAGGTACCACCAATTTCATTGATATATCTGGATGGCGAGCTACACACTGAAAGTTTCGCGAAGTTCAAAACTGAATCGTTGCCGAAATTTCTAATCGCCAGTTCCACAAACACCCTCCTAGCTACAGTCGGTCAGATATACCAAACACTCGTTCAGCTTTTAATAAACCATATCGGTGCTCTGGTTCAGGAGAAATTTAGCCTTATGTTCGCATTACACAGAAACAAACTTTACGTCAGGTTGCACCACACGTACACGCACATTCCCGCATGTACCGATTCGTTGGGGGGTTTCGCGGGGGGGGGGGTGCATGTGTGGTGTAGCAGTAGTAGGTAGGGGCTCGGGGATCCATGATGTTCTTAAGTCAGCCACCTCGTTGGGCAATTTGCCTGTTGTGGCGTTGTATTTGTATTTGTATTGTATTTGTATTTGTAATACACCACTGAAATCAGCGTTTGTCGAAGTATATATTCGATGGAAATTGGGAATTGGTGAATACAGATTTTTTAGTAGCAATTTGACTCTGCAGAAAAAATCATATAAGGTTTATTAATATCAACATTAAATATTACCTCTATCTACAATAGGTGTCTTCAACGTTTTACGCTCGAGGGCCACATAAAAAATTTGTCGCGTTCCGCGGGCCACTCATTAACGGCGTAGGGGGACAATGACCCCAAAGACAATCACAGACTAAATATGTTTCAAAATATTTAAAAAAATTAAACATTCAATTTAATTAATTTTTTAACAAATATTAATTTTGAATGATTTAAAAAAAAACATTTCAAATAATAGTGTCAAAAAATTACTTTTTTTTTTTTTTTTTTGCTATATTAATACATTTCTGTTACTTGAGATGCTTTTGAAAGTTGGTAACTCTAAATTTATCTCAGATTAATTGTTTCCTTGTACCTCCAATCAATCCCAGTGTGCTCCCCCCCCCCCCTCCCTGCGAAAGGTTGATCCTACGTACGCTCAGATACGACGAATTAAAATGTGATGTGTACTACACACATATTTTATGATTCTATTATGTAGCATTTTCGTTTTGAAAAATTAAGCTGAATTGAGGTGAGACTAATTATTTAAGGTATTTTTTATATTGTATGAAACAGAATGAAAATGGATGATTTTTGTTTATACTTGTATATATGTTGAATTAATTACGTACCAAACCAAAAAACTCAAACCAACTCTTTGGTTACTTACATTACTAAATTAATGCGAAACTTGACATTGTTTTTGCTCATATAAACACACGCAAATCATATAACATAACATCATATAAACAAAATATGATGCTCAAAACCGAAATTACGTTCACTTAGTGTTGCGTTTGTACATGCAAGTAATCCGTGAATAAAAACTTTGAACGTGTGTTTTACGAAGAATGATATTTTGGCATTTTACTTGAGTTTGAAACATGATTTCTAAATGTCTGCTCATTGTATCATTACGAAATGTTTTAATATATAATATTCTCCTGTATATTGGTGACGTCATGAACCAAAACCTAAGGTCTATCACATATATTTTTTGAATTACAATGTTTGATAGATGAAATGTAGGATGAAATTTCAAAAAATTCAAACGAACATTAATGTATTTGGGTGCAACTTATGCGCATAGCATGCAATCCTTTAAATTTTAGTTCATAACCTGCAACATCACCACCTAAATGTGTGACCATACCACCATACTGTGAAAATCACAAAATATTTCATTAACAAAATTTTTTTGCAATCGTGTGTTGAATATAACGGGAATTTTGCCTAAAATTACACATAAAATGACTTTCATAGAAAATTACATAAGTAGATTAAAATTTCTTACTGTGTTCACCATTTTGAGACACTTTCTTATCAAAAAATGCTATTGAAGTTCACTCCAGTACCATTTTATAGAAAAGTGCTCTAGAGATGTGATTGAGAATATTCTCGAAGAGAACTAGAATATTCTGAGAATATTCTCCTGAGAATGCAAAAATTGGAGAATATTCTTTTTTTTTCTTTTAGATAATGAAAATTCAGCAATAGCGAATTGGCTACTACTCTAGCGTAAATCATAATAATAATTATTCTACCTATATAATAGAATGAGTGATCATTTGAGTGACCATATGTGTGACTGAGTGACCGTATAAGTGGCCTATAGCCTCTAGAATATGGCATAATGAAATCCTTATACAGTCTCCTTAAAGTGACCAAGTGAGTGGTGAGCCACCACATCAGTGACCAAGTGAAGGAGCGAGTGTCCAATTGAAGGTGTGAGTGACCGTATCAGTGAACAAGTGAATGGATGGCTGACTGTATGAGTGAGTATGTGACCGTGTGAGAGTGAGAGTATTTGACCTGTGGTAGCTAATACGGTCACTAACTTGATCAATAATTCGGTCACACTTGATAAGTCACACGGTCAGGCACTTGGTCACTCATACAGTTCATTCGATCATTAACTCACTTGATCATTCATTTTACCATATCACATACAGTCACTCAAAATTGCTAACACGATCACTCACTTGGTCGCTCATAAGACATAAAATGACTGTCACAGTCACTTGGTCACTCATGTGGTCATTCACTCGCCCATTCAGTCACTCACACTTATTTCCATCATCGTCATCATTCTATGGTATATTTTGAAATTTTCCTCCGTTTTTCAAATTCGAATACCTCTGCGGATATTGCACTTAGTAAAGTAGAAATCTTTTTTTATATCAGGAGAGACAGCGCAACAACTCTCTAATTGGGCACATGGGGAAGGGGATAAAAAGTTTTTTTTTTTTTTTTTTTAATGACTATACAACTTCTTGCAAGATTAATGGCATATCTGAGAGAGTACCACACGTTGTTTGGACACTTTCGAATAGGAAGTATGCCTCTAGGACCAACGGTTCGCCAGTAAAATGCCATATGCCCATAATTTCAAACTATAAAGCACGTGAACCCGACTGCAGATGCGCCACGTTAAGACAACACGAACACGTGCTGGTGGTTAAGTTATACATTTCTACCGACGCGAAATGGCCCTATTCATTTCACGCAGCACGTAAAACAAATTCGGGAAAAAAACGGCTTATTTGGTTTTAGTCGACAGACGCGTTGACGTCGCCGGCAACTCCATATCTGCCAGATTAAGGCGTTCCATAAACGCCTTGGGAAACCCACTTTAAGGGGATAAATTTTGAGGTTTTCACTCTTAAATCGTGCGACTTGTTCTAAAATTTATATACCAATCTTCAGTCACGTATAATTAAGTTAGAATTTGGATCAAGACGCTACAGCAAAACGCTTAGTAGAGCAAAAACTTATAATTCTGTGATGTTTTTTTTTTTCTTTGCTTTCTTTTTCCAGTGGGGAATGGAAAATGATGGTTCATTGACCCTCGGGGATATCCGTTTCGCTAGGGATAGATTACCTTTACGTACATTATCTTTTTCTCTGAAATAAAGGTGATTTGCTCGTTGAAGCGTCATCTTATTTTGGAATCGCGAACCATCCACTCACACACCAAAATCACATATCGTGTAGATATGCAGCTTATTTCTAATGACCGGAGTTGGTGTGTGGCCAAGTAATAGCTTTCCCATTTTGAACAAATTTCAAAACCAGTAAAAAATATACTTCTTCAAATGAAGATTAAGGAAATGCACTCGCACAATTTTGCCAAATCCAAAAAAGGGAAAGTGTTTAGCAAAAAATATGCTCATGTAAGCACGACTAGGGTGGCCAGATTTTCCGGAAAATCTGTCGAGATAGTCGCGGTTGTTTGCTAATAAATGCACTGTCCCGAAAAGTACTTTCAAGAAGCCTGTTTGTCCTGGTTTTAAATTTGCATAATCAGATATTAATGAAATCAAATTATTTTTCAATATTCAGTTTGCAGAACTATGTCATTATGAAATTCCAACCTATCTACATGTTTTTTGGCTTCGAATTCAGTGGACTGTCGTCTGCATAGCAGCAGGTTTGGACGGAATGCGTAGGCCCTATATATATGTTACGCATCGTAGTGGTACAGAGTGGCCAACTTGGTACTCAAACTCAGGGCTGTCCTTACCGGACGCGAAAATAATCTCTTGTTCCTTCGTGAGACGAGTTATTTTCAATAATTCGATACATTTTTTTTTGGAATATTAATTTTTTTTATTTTCTTAGTGTTGGGGCAGACATTTTTACCTTGCTTTGCTGTAAAGAATTATTTTTCAATTTACGGAAACGAAACTGAACACGATGACTTTTTATTCACAAGGGTTCATGATCAATGAACCATTGTTCTTGTGGACCAGAATTTACATCCTGTGCTCAACATTTTCTACAGCCCAACGTAACTTCTCTGAAGGAATGCTCATCACAACCATTGAACATTGAAGGACCGGACACGCCACATCTTCCCATCTCAAGGAGATATCGAAGCGTTCCCGAAAGATGGGTGCATCTGGAATTTTATTAAATGAGTATATATATATATATAAAGTACATAACTTTGTGTAACAGTTACAGGAGTATAAATCAACGGAATAATTATGATGAATCGTGGTCTAAGAATCGAAATCTAAATTGATATTGTAGCATCCTTGAGGCACGTCCGGACTCGAGAACCAAAGTTCCGTTGGTGACGGTCCGTCCGCGTTCGTTGGCTCATTACAACCAGCAGTAACTAAGGTTGCTAAGTTCGGAACACCGCTAAGATAGACTTTGTATAGGCGAAACTGTAAAGATTGTAAATTTTCAAATTTCGAGTCATGGCTCTCGTGCTGGACACACAATTTCATCGAATACTCGTTATCAATAGACCTACCGACTTTGTGCCATCTGCCGATTTGCGTAGATTCAAAACTTTTGTATCAAACATGAGTACGATCGAAATACAGTTTTTCTTACCAATACGGCTGGTTTCCCTAACGTGAGACGATCCAATATCATGTAAGCGAGTTGCCTATCCTCGATCAAATAAAGTGGATTTCTTTGTTAATTACATTTCTCTAGTAGGGCTTTGTCTTTCAACTGCTGTGTATATGAACCATCATGCCTCTCTTGAACGGTTTCTATCTCTCCCTCTATTTTACTTGAGTTATCGAAATTCAAACTTCAGGAAGTGTAATGGGCAAGATCTTTTTATCTCCTTCATTTTTTTTTTTTTTTTTTTTTCCTTTATACGTCTCTAAATGAAATAGTCAGTCGTCCCTAATAGACGGCGGAAGTAAAGTAGGTTATGTGGAATGTAATAATCTATATCGATGGGCGAGTCTAAGCGGGCGTTTCCTTCTGTATGCTCACACGCAACTGCTTCATTGTTCTTTCTTTTTTCGAATAATGTACGTACCAGATTTTGCGATAGGCAGAGAAATCTCAACCGAGGTTGAACTCGTTCGCACGATTACTTTTTTCATACAAGTTCTACTTTTCTTATGCAATCGCGTAACAATGGAAATGCACAATAATAATGAATCGATACGTCGAAATGCCTCTTGCAAGAAACCAATTATCAGATGCGAAACACGCAGCAACCCAAAAGTTCCTTAGCTACTCAAGTTTGCGATATCAAGATAAAAATGTAGATGGAGAAATCAAAGGGGACTATCGTAAACTTTGAGTGAAGTCTTTTCAAATCAGTTGGCTCAAATTTTTAACACAGTATAGAGCAGTGCTTTTCAAAGTGTGCGTCGCGGCTTCTAAGGGTGTCACCAACCTTTGTTAGGGGTGCCCTGGTGAGCTATAGATATAGATTTGTATGCCTATTTATGATTTGAAGTGGTCCTTTTATATGGAAAAATATTTATCAAACTATTCTGGGGAGCCGCAACTGAATTGGGCAAGGGAGTCGCGGGTGACTAAAGTTTATAGAGAAAGGAGGAGAAAAAAAATTGTACTCTACTATAGAGGGTCCGGTGACCTCTACCACTTACTTACTTGGAGAACTTACTTTCATAAATTGAAAGCACTAATTATACAGGCGGCTCATTTAATTTCAAATTGAATTCACGTTTAGTTGAAAAAAATTAAATCTAAACTCATTATAGTCTTCAGAAATAATTTTCCACGAAACGAAGAACAGGTTCCAAGCCGTTGACCCGCTTATATTTTTGTTTCCCACTTCAAGATTGGCCTTGACGTTGTTATATAGCGGCCTGCAGCTATTCTTCTAGAAACAGCCGCCGGTATCTTGTGCCTTACCGAAGAGAACTGGGACGACGGATACAGATCAACTTCATTGTCAAAATAAGGTCAACGAGTAAACGAAAGCAGCGGTCGTCTCTCTCTCTCTCTCTCTCTCTCTCCTATTATGAAAATGCTAAATGGGTGGTGAACATGAACGGGGCGGGGGCAAACGGAACTAAACCGCGGAAAATGAGGGCGGACGAAATAAATGGAAATTATTCCATATACACATCCTTCGAATACGTTTTTAGTAGTCACAGGTTCAGACAAGGTCTTGGGACAAGAGTTACAAAAGCATTATAAATAGAGTGACTCAAAATTTATGCTTTACGTAGTCACTTATTTTTTACCCGCACATAATCTCCATAAAAAGTCTGATAATTGATCGAACTGATTATATGTGTGTGTGATCCCCTATATATATATATATATATATATATATATATATATATAAAGTCCCAAGGGGCGGCCTTTTGACTTGGCGTTGTAAACGAACTTAAAAAATGCTTAACAAAAACCACCCTGTGTGCCACTTTTGGGAATGAAAATATGAAAGTGTGTCGCAAAATAAAAAAAATCTAAATTTTTATATTGTGTCCCTTGCCCCCTCCAACTTCCAATTAAAAAAGTTATTTCCCTGTTGTTTCCGATGCAGAATACATGTATTGTGCCGCAAACGTCTTTCAAGGTCTACTGCAGTTCACGTGGATCCATCCGGGTACGTACCACCAGGTGCCCTCGAGGGAGGGGTTGTTCCAGAACAGAAAAGAGATTAAAATGAAAATGTTGTACAGTACGGCTACGTCATAGCCCACGGCATTCTTGGTGTCAAATTGAATAGGCCCAAGTTCTAATTGAAAAAACATCGGGTCTTTCTTTGATCTGAATTTCATCTGTGTAGTGTCAGTCAGTAGTATGACTCATAAATAGCATCGATTAGTGGCGAGGAAAACTTTTTAAGGCTGAGATTACACTATAAAAGTTTTATTGAAGATCTTTTATAAAACTTCAAAAATGTAACCAATAGGCTGTCATTGATTGCTTTTTTTTTTTCCAAGTCTTGTAAAAGAGTTTTTTATCAAACTTGCCTATAACAGCAAGGGATATAACCATTAAATAAAATATACATAAAAAGGTGTCTCATGTCTGTCGATTATAGAAATCTTAAAGGATCAAAGTCTACACAACAACATTTATTCATCTCTGTCAGTAAAGCCTTCCTAAACAATTTTTTGTGTGATGGGATTTTTTTGAAGCAGTTATTTCAAAATGTGGGAAATAGCCTTTTTTGGATTGATAAAACTGTTTTGAGATAGAAAGGCTCGGAGATCAGAAACAGAGCACTGACGCGCAGCAGAGAGAAAAAAATGCTTTGCGCCGATCTGCTTGACTGACGACGGAGAAGGAAAAAAAAGTTCTGAAATAAAAAAAATATAAGAAACACGCGGAGTTGTTTCCATATATTTCTTTTTTTCTCAAACATTCTCGACAATATGAGTTTTGACAAATCCAGTGAACAAAAATGAAATGAGCGATGTACTTTCAAATCCTGTTCATCAAGTAGGGTGGTTCGTCACTGTAAGACTGATGAGGGAAGTCAGCACACTCTTGCGTTCACAAGGTTTCTAAAACGTCAAAACGTTAGTTCTATCTAAGAAACGATGAGCCAAGAAGCTAATGAGCCTGAAACGAACTTATTTCATGTGTAGATATCAATACTACTACCACTACTTCTTAACCGTACATGCAGCTCGTACACATTCCTCGGCGGAATTTTTAACGAATCGGTTGCATACAGGAACGTGTTCAATCTTTTCGTAGATATCGATTAGGGTTGAGAGTATTTTACTAGGTAGCTTTAAAGGAGCTAGGAAAGCTAGATAGCTTTCTTTTCCGAGTCGAATTTGGTTTGGACAAAAACCCTCTTGTATTTTAAATCGTTGTTATTCGGAAGAAATTGTTCCATTCCAAAGTTAGATTTTACGAGCCTATACTGGGGAAATGATGTAGAATTATATACATTTTATAAGTCTACCTGTAAACTTTGATCACATAGAATCTGAAGAATTTTCGGGATGTGTTTTTTTACCAAGTTTGGATCCAAAAGTTTGGTTCCAAAGTTAGATTCTTTCAGAAAACTCAAGCCACAATCGTGGAATATTCTCCACACGAAGAAAAGCCAGTTATGCCTGTCAGGGATGAGCGTTTTGTCCTTTCCAACAATCGGTCAAGACACAGTCTCGGAAGTATGTAGTTTGGCATTTTTAGAATGCTAGCAAAAAAGCAGAGGATAAACTTTTTGAGTAATATGAACGTTCTTGGTTGACCAAGTTCACATCTGATTATATAGCTTGGCGTGTCTCGCGGAAAGTGCAATAGTTTTCTCGCAAAAGAATTTAATACAACATCGAAATCCTCCAAATATTCTGGACTTGAAGTCGGTGCACCACATGACATAGTTGATAAAACCAGAGAAGAGAAGAGTCTAAATGCAATATTGAATGATGAAATCCTAGACTGGATAAGGATCGGCCAGATTGAGCTTATTGCGTTTTTTGCTTTAGGGATCAATTTGATTTTAGCTGTCCGTAATTTTCCGAAAGATGAAAATGGACTTCCCAAATATGTGTAAGTAAGACTATTTCTATTGGGATATTAGAGAAATATCAATTTTTCTGACATTTTTAGCCCCCCTCCCCCTTTCTGAAGACCATAACCTTAGTTTTAGAATTGTTAATTTCCGATTTATATTGTATGCAGAAAGATTCTAGAATTTTTATTTTCTTTTGTAAGTCAACTGGATTACCAGAGAGGAATACTGTGTCATCTGCATAAAACAGACAATTAATCGCTTTTTGTTGGCCAATGTGCAACGGGTGAGTTTCGGAATTATTTAGATTATTAATTAAATCGATTAAATACAGATTGAATAGGGTTGGAGATAAGATTTTTCCCTGCAATATTCCCTTTGTGATCTCAAAGTTATTTATCTTGCGTGTATTGATACTTTTCTAATGGAAATTTCGCGGACCGGATGGAACCCCTTGGTGGGCCGAAGATTCACCCCTGAGTTAGAACTTTACCAGTTGAGACGGACAATCGTTCATTTCAAAAACACTAAAAGTTATTGCATTCAATTTTTCTTTTTACTGGCGTAAACAGGAATTTTATTCGTGAAATAATCATGACGCTCAATCTTTTTGGCTAGTACCATGCAGATGAGTAAATGACTCAAAGTGAGCATGCAAATATGCGTACTAAGCCGAATCGTGTGAAATTACACTGCAGATGTTGGTTGCGTATCTTTCTGGAATCATCTAACATGTTTCATATCACATTAAATTCTCGGTCGACTACTGGTATCTTAAGTTCAATAATAAGTCTGTTGATGAGATTTGTATCCCCCCCCCCTCCTCCATCCAAATAAATATAAATTTTTCTCGGTTTAGCTTGTCAGTTTGTTGCACTTGCTGTTCAGCTCAAAAAAAAAGATCCACGATTGAGATGGAGTTCCAAATACGCGATAGAGTGTCACGCATGGCAATGAATACAATCGATAAAACTGCTATCGATGTAATAACATCACATTATATCGTCATGAGCTGATGGAGATTGATTGAAACGCGATGAAAAAGCGTATCGTCGTTCAATCTCCAACATTGATTTGTGTATGAAAATGAAAAAACTGACGAGGTTTTCATTAAAGATCCATAAACATTTTTAGACACTAAGATTAATAAAATTTAATATAAATGACTGACGTATATTTATTTTTATAGATAACTGATTATGATGCAAAGAGGATATTTTTGTAAGGAAAATTCTCTACAGGACTCTACAGGGAATAGCACCACGGGCGAGTGCATTAGACCAGCGGTTCCCAAATACTTTTAGTCGTGAACCTCCCCCCCCCCCCCCCTCGGAAATCTTAGTGTCTGTCATGACACGACCACCTAGATAACCTGGTTATATAGGAGGTCGTGGTCATGGTCCCATAGCAGCAGACACTTACAGCCCTCTACAAGCGAGAATATCTCGAACAATGGAGGACACTCTATTCAGTACTGGTAAATATGGTACAATAGCACTGCCATCTACAAGACTGCAAAAGAACTAAAGCAACGTATCATACTCCGTCGAAAGATGTCACAAAAAGTACAATTTTTGTCATATCTAACAACCGTTCATGGGCGGAATACGGGGGGTGGGGCGTGGGAGGGCATTGCCCCCCCCCCTCCCCCAGACTTCCAAGTCTATCACCTCCTATGCAACCGCTGCAGTCTACTAACATTATAGCGGTGCTTTTGCGTGTAAATTTGATTACGCGCAACTAATGACTTTTCTTCTTAAGTAATTTATTATATATTTTTTCAACTACTTAAAGTTATCTATTAGAACCCCGGTCAATTATGGTTTTCAATTTGCGTTTAGTTCTGTTTATATAATTCTGATATTTGTCCAGGCACCCCCGATTGGGAACCACTGCACTATACCAATACGCAACAGAAGCACTGCTATTACTTAACCGTACATGCACCTCGTAAACAATCTTCTGAGAAATTTCTAACGAATTGGTAGATGCCGGAACGCATGTTCTGGGTGTGTGTGTAGCTTCAATTTATTTATGTTGTCAGAGTTTTAAATTTTTTGTGTTCTAGTGATGTTGCCACCTGCCTTTCATATTTTGAAGCGAAAATGGCAGATGCTTGAATTTTCGTGTCATGTAAGTATCGTGTTGAACATCAGTCTGTTCTCTGCTGAGACTTTTATCAAACATCACGTCTCGAAGTTGAAAAATCAACGTCAGCCGACCATCACAGTTTCACCACTGAGACCAACTCATCTTGTTCGATATCAGAATTAAACATTCGAGAACTCACCTATGCCGGTTGTGCATTGGATCTTCTCCTCTAATTGTGGCCAGCACAGGTGTCTTTCGACCCGAAAAACATTGAAGGCTACTTCACATGGGCAAGAGCGCGAATCGGAGGAGGAGGGGAATGGGGATCAGACACAGGGCTGCTCACCACAGAATGAAACGACATTATTTCAGTGAAGGTTGAATCGGGATTCCACCGCCTGAACATCACTTGAGCAGAATCGGCAAAGAACGTGTACGTTTTGAGCGTTGTGATGGAAACCTTTGAAATCGTCAAATACAAATACAAATACAAATACAAATACAACGCCACAACAGGCAAAATGCCCAACGAGGCGGCTGATAAAAAGATGCCCATAAAAATATGGTTGTCATATGTTTCAAAAATACAGCAACCCAATTAAAAATGCAATTAACACAAATTACAAACAATATATACACATGATAAAATATTATACAATGCCCATAAAGAACACTTATGGTTGTCTTATTCTAAGAATGGATAGCTTCTCGATTTACCCCAACATGTTTATCGTATTTCTTTTTAAACGTGTCAATTGTGTTACAATTTACTACCTCCGGGGGTAAGCTATTCCATTTATTAACAACCCTATTAGAGAAAAATTCCCTGCGACACCATAACCTTGCATTGTCCCTCACCAATCGATACTGGTGTCCCCTTGTAAAAGCAGTCGATTGGCGGTGTACTAAAAGTTCATGGTCCATCCTATCCATCCCATTGAAAATTTTGAACACTTCGATCATATCTCCTCGACACCTGCGTTCATCCAATGTAAACATATTCAAAAAATGAAGTCTTTCTTCATAACTCAAGCCCTGTGTGCCAATAAGGACACGCGTAGCTCTTCTCTGCACCCCTTCAACCAAGTCTATGTCCCTCTGTAGGTATGGTCTCCAAAACCTTACAGCATACTCCAGTCCAGGATATTAATATTATTTCACTTATAATTTTTCTTCCTTAGGCCGGCATTACACTATAAAAGTTTGATAATAGTTCTTTTATAAAACTTAAAAAATCCAACCAATAATCATATTGGTTACATTCGAGCAAATGCAACCGATAATCTTATTGGTTGCATTTTTCAAGTTTTATAAAAGAACTATTATCAAACTTTTATAGTGTAATGCCGGCCTTAGAGTATACGTGTACGCTAAACAGACGGGCGCATACGCAGAATAGACTTCTGGAGGGATCAAACGAGGTTTGGTTTGGGGGTGGGCACAAAGAATTTCTTTGTGCCCACCCCCCCAAAGATTTTTGAGTTAGGCCGGGATTACACTATAAAAGTTTGATAAAAGTTCGTTTATAAAATTTGAAAAATGCAACCAATAGACCGATTAGTTAAGTTCGCTCGAATGTAACAGATGTGTTTATTGATTACATTTTTCAAGTTTTATAAAAGAATTTTTATCAAAGTTTTATAGTGTAATGCCAGCCTTACTAATATTCAAAAGAACTTTAAATATATAGAAAATTCATTATGATAGCATATGCGCACGCCTATGCGAACAGGGCTGTGCGATAGATAGCCAGTAGCTCGCACATGCTCAACCCATGGCCCGCGAGTCAAATGTGCCCCTCGGACTCATCTTATGAGGCCCGCGACAAATTACCAAATCACTCAAGTGCCCCCCAAAGATTACGCCAACGCAACATATCCAGTTAACTTGAGCGACCTCAAGCACTATTCCAAATCACTTAAACGACACGCGGCACAACTCCAGTGTTGTGTCTCGCGTAACATCTGCAAATTACTTAAGTGGCTGGCGGCCCATTTGCAGATGACTCGAATGGTCTGTGGCACGCTTCCAGATCACTTGCACAGATCGCAGCAAACTTACATATAACTTAAGCGGCCCGTGAAATACTTACAGTTTACTTAAGCGGCTCGCGTTTGTTTATACACTGCTCAAAACACTTAGGGGAGCACATGGTTTTAACAAAATTACGCAAAGATGTATACCGATAAGTAACATAAAATGAATCATCCATAATTTAAAGCCTAGCAGGAAACGGAAGAAGAAAACTTCATATGCAAATCAAAGTTCATGACGTCAAAACCAGAAAAAGGAGATAAGGGCAGAAATCGGGATGTTGCAGAAACGTCTGTTTTACTGCCGTAACTGTGAAATTTGATTGCGCAGTATTTTTTTTTGAGACAAGGTGACTTGAGGATGTCTCAACAACGTGATTTACTGGAATCCATGGCATGGCGTGTTATAGGCAGACTGGAATCCGGGCAAACACAACGTAGTGTCGCGGACGCTGTTGGAGTCGCCAGAAGTGTTGTTGCAAAGCTGTGGAATCGATTCCAAGAAACAGGAAATGTTAGACGTTGAACAGGGCAAGGTCGGCCACGTGCCACAACAGCAACTGATGACCGGTATATACGGTTAACAGCCCGTCGAAACAGAACAGAGAATGCTACGCAGCTGCAAAGACGGTTGCTCTTGGCAACAGGACGAAGGCTGTCCAGCCAAACAGTACGTAATCGGTTTCATGAGGGAGGGCTCTATGCACGTAGGCCAATGGTCTGCATTCCGTTGACCCCACGCCGAAGAAGATGGGCTGCTGAACATCGAGATTGGGAGCAACATGATTGGAGCCAATTGCTGTTTACAGACGAGTCCCGAATCAGTCTGGAGTGTGACACCCGACGTGTTCTGGTATGGAGGGACAGGGGCACTCGAAATAACCCCGCATTCGTTCGTGTAAGGTCACAATACAGACGAGCTGGTTGGATGGTATGGGGTGGAATCAGCATAGGCGGACGTACGGACCTGCATATCATTCGGAATGGCACTTTGACGGCCCGAAGGTATGCAGACGAGATACTGCGACCTCATGTCATCCTTACGCTGGAGCCATTGGAGATTCCTTTGTTTTCCAGGATGATAATGCCCGACCGCATTGAGCTCGTCTGGTGGAGAACATGCTTGAAGCTGAAACAATACAGCGTATGGAATGGCCAGCGTGCTCTCCTGACCTGAATCCAACGACGCATTGCTGCGCGACCAAGGCCGCCTGTTATTGTCCGAGACTTGCAGATTGCACTTCATGAGGAGTGTAACAGTATTCCCCAAAGTCTGATCGATAACCTCATCGCATCCATGGCAAACAGGTGTGCAACAGTCTTAGCTGTTCGAGGAGACCACACGCCCTATTAAAACTCATGCATCATGTCTAAACAGTACTTTTTTTAATCGTTTACATGTAACCAAATTGTTGCCCTAAATCATCTTTTCATGTTTTTTCCATATTTTCAAAGAATTAAAGCTTAATTCCAAATTTTTTTACGTCTTTTTTCTGTATTGCGCATTGATACGCGTGTACTATCCATTGAATGCCAATACGTGGCTGTCTCACACGGTTTTCTTCACTTTTTTGCTTGCTCCCCTAATTGTTTTGAGCAGTGTAGATGAATTCAGTGGCTCTTGGCACATTTCCAGATCATTGAAGTGGCTCGAAGCGCATTTCCAAATCACTTAAATTGCCCTCCAGACCAGCCATGGCCCCCCGCTCTGTCCCCCTAGGGGATATAAGCTGGTTCGTCTCAGGAGACGTGGGCCATGGTGGAAAATCCGACATCGCGGCACACTATCAGATCACCTGAGTGAGTCTGACTGCAGGCATATTTCTAGATAACTCAAGCGGCCCACTCCACGTTGCCAAACCAATGAAATGGCGGAACTGTATGAGAAGTTGAGCACCCTTACTGCAGCTCATGATGACATACAGAGAGAGATGTCACTTTTCACTCTTCGTACAAAATAAAGGTAACTGTATACGATGCGGAGATTTTTGGAGGGAATATACATGCCTGTAGGCAAAATTTCTATATCCCACAGGACACAAAACTACAAATCCGCCTCCGGATGGGGCCCTGATTGAAGCCCTCATCGGCTCAGGCACTAAAGATATGTGGCCCTTGTCAATTGCCCGAATTTCTGCGAGAAAAAATGAGGCATTTGCCCAAGCGACACCTGCTATTTATCAAAGCACCTGATCCTATTATCAACGAGTGCTTCAGTGCACTTGAGAAGGCCCATGCGTTAAGACGGCCGTGAAGCAGTTTATTAAAGAATCAAGCAATATCTTCGTTCTTCAAATCAGAAACAAACAAAATTGGTGAAACAATACTCAATGCCTAATAAAAAAACAAATATCTTCCACCGTTATAAAAATGTGTTTATATCAAAAGTGGTTCTGTTTTGGTTGTAAAACAATTGTTGTACATTGTTGGTGTTGTGGCGCCATCTGTTGTAAGCATTTGGAAGGAGCATAGCCAAAGATGTGTGCGCGTGCGTCCATATGTCCAAGTTTAAGAATTTCTGGTAACGCTACTTCAACGCTTTCTCTCGAAAATATTTAGTACGTAAAAATCCATATATATAAAACTAGCTATAATACCCGCGGGCGATGGGTTTTTTTTTCAATTACTGAGAGGGAAAAAGTGACAAACCATTATAAGGCATATACGTATAAACTATGATACATATACTGACAGAATTAAAGAAGTGACAAACTACTGTAAAGGCATATAAATGTCTGACAAACCATTAAAGTAACCTATCGTTCAAGTCAGGTCCCATTTGGTATGTATGCAAAATTTGGTGACGATCGATTTAGAATTGTAGATTTGTATAGAGAACACACACAGACACATACAGAAAACCAATTTTACATACTGTAGACAGATTGATTTTCTGTGAGCGTGTGTGAATATTCCAAAAGTGATTCACGTTTATACGACGTTTAGCTTCCGTCGCAATATGTTCCTATACATTTTAATGTTAAAATGATTCATTTATTCGCTTCAGACCCTCGATTACTCGACGTTTTCACTTCGACTCGCACACGGAATCTTTTGAAAAACTGTCCACCGAACGCGCACAATTTTGTTTGCAGTGAAAACGCTTTGCTGCAACAGTTCTTCTTGCATATTGTCACCGCAATAGCCATAAATTTTAGGATGATTGTTGACATATACGAAAATATCCAGTGAGCTAGCTGATGACCATTTAGCGTTGTTATATCGAACCACTGGAAGAATATATATATATGTAATTATCAGATTAACCCAGACTCCTAGTGGTCCAATATACATTTAGAATAAAACGATGACTCATGAAAGAAAGAATCAGTTAAATTTCATTAGCATTAATATTTAATCAAATGATCAAACGATATCAAATTCTGCATAATACATAAACAAAATACTGTATGTTCAATTATAATAATTTTAACTTGATGTTGGAATATCTCTCTTTTAATCACATTTTATACCTAATTTCACCATCTCTGCCCCCGGTTAATTCCTCCTAATTTAGGTTTTAACTAAACGTCTATAATTTACTAGAATTGTGGTAAGAATTCCTTCCCTACCTTTTCCTCCATCCCTTTCATCACGGATGATCGCCGCTCCTGATGCTACAGTTGAAAAATGTGTTTTCAAAAAAATTCTCCTCTTTCTACATTTTTTTTCCAACTTGATTTCTAGTTTTCACTAATCAATCTCCTTTAATTTTTCAAAGATTCCAAAAAGTAAAGTTTTGAGGGGTACCAACCCCCTATTTCTAATTGGTAGTCCGGCTTCAAAGAAAGATCCTTCTATTGGGTGATGAGGATTACGTAGGTGCAAATTGTATTAAAATTGACATCATTGGTCAAGGTTCACCCCCTACGATCTTTCGAAGCATATGGGAGGAAGACGTTTTCTGTGGGGGGGGGGGGGAAGTTGTACAAAAAAAGAAGGAAAAGAAAAGTAGAGAGGAAGCAAGAACGTCAGAAATAAAGTCAATTGCCTGCAGGTGGCAATACAATGGTCAATAGGCTTCAGTATATAGGGGAGAGAGAGAGAGAAAAGAAGAATACGAAGCGGCTATTACGCAAACTTTGAAGGGGCCCTTTAAGTAAGTGGCCATAAAATTAAGGAGTGTTGATGGAGGCGAAAGAGCATGTTTTTTACAATTTAAATGGCTCAAGTCCCCTTTTCCCTTTTCTCTTATTATTATATTATATTGGGCTGGAAATTGGACCTCTCCCGCTTCATCTGATAGCGATGGCTATTGACGCCATAGCAGCGTGGACTCTTAAGTGATTTGTCTACTGCTTGTTTTTGAGAATACGCAGACGCGGTGAGTTCAAAAAAAGGGTTTCTATTGTTTTGACGGCCATATATTCTTTAAGGATTTTCCTTCTCCCAATATTTAAAGCATTATAAAGTGATTTTTCCTCAAAGGTTAAGAAAAAAAAGTCTACTTTAAATGTTTACATTGTAAGCATTTGGAGGGTACAGGTCTGCAGATAAGAGGCACATACGGTACACATACACAGTAAGTTATTTCGATCTTTTCCAGTAGAATTTTCTTTCGTTGTGGTGCTTTGTTTGCTAGCTGTGGCAAATCCGCCATTGATAATGTCGACAAAACGAAACTTTAAAAAAAAATAACTGGAAATGTTGGAAGAATTCAACAAGAATTTTAAATTCATGACGAAAGTCAATCTTGCAAAACAGTTTAATATCCCTGGGGCAATTTTGAAAACGATTATAAAGCAGAGAAACAAAATCAAAGACTAAGCTGATGGTTGCAAATCATCTACTGCCAAAAAAATGAGAGTCCAAGATGGGAAAATTTCTCAAGTCGAGAAGATTTTGTAGCAATTTTTTACCTAATGTCGTAACAGAAAGGTTCACTAAATTTTATTTCTTTAAATGATTTGAAATGCGCTATTTTATTATTTTTCCCTCAAGTGTTATTGAAATATTTTTTTTATAAGAGTTGAGAAGATGCAATTAAACACACACACACATTGAATTTTAAAATATTTTGTAAAAGCCTGTGTGCGTGGTGGGGGAAGGGAAGTCATTTTCTCTCTTTAAAAGTCTCAGTTTATAAAAGACACAATAATAGGACGTTTTGGCTCGGCCTCTTGAACGCCGTATAAACGAGGAAGGGAGTTTCTACCGGGGAAAAAGTTGGAAAAGTTCTTCATAGATATCGCCAAGAAGCTCGAGAGGAGATAAGTAGCCAACGGTTGAAATTTTTAATAATTTTTTGGCGGCTTTAATAATTGAACTCCGCTTGAAGATGTATTTAATTTTTTTTTTCCATAATTGTTTGGGATGACACCTTCCGACCCTTTCCTTGTCAGACATGCATATGCTTTTAGAATGGTTTGTCACATCTTTAATGCTGTCAATATTATGTATGATAGTTTATTGCTTTATAGTTGTTTGTCACTTTTGCAATCCTCCCAGTAATTGAAGAAAACTCGGGCAGCACCGGGTACTATAACTAATACCAAATAAACGGGGGAAATTGAATTTTATCACCAGAAATATGTTTTCTAGGAAATATTGAAAATAGCCAAACAGTACACCGTATTATATTACATGTAAAAATCATCATTGGACTACAACCACTATGAAATGAAAAACACAACTGCAATAATTCTTCGATTGAAATTGGTGAACTGCTTTCAATAACTGTACCACATGGAAAGAAAATATGGTGATATTAATAAATAATTTGGAGCAATATTGTTGTTTGTTTGCATCACGTAAATATGAGAGCCCAAGATGGGAAACAAGGATATCCAAGAACAGTAATATTAGTAAATCTCAAAAAAAATTACTAACGGTATTTTACTGCAAACAAGCAACAACTGTTAAATTTTTGCAAACTTGATAATTTATATTATTGCTCACAAAATATTTATTAATATCGCCATATTTTTTTCATGTGGTGCAATTATTAAAAGCAGATCACTAATTTCAATCAAAAGCAGTTGTGTTTTTTTATTTGATAGGTGACAGCAGGAGTTCCAGTTCAATGACTTTTTTTTCATGTAATATAATTCTGTACTGTATAGTTATTTTCAACATTTTCTAGAAGGCATATTTTTTACTGATAAAATTTTATTTTTACTCGTTTATTAGCTATGGACAAACTAAGAAAGGGACTTTTTTTCATGGTGAGTTTAAAAAATTTGAACGTTTAAAGTCTGAGAATGACCGAGAATGCTTCCGTATACGCAGGTTTTTTTTTTTTGCTGTGCAGAAAAAACCAGCCATTTTGTATAAGGATCCCCATCCTGGAACTAGGCCCACTGAGATATTTGATGGGCTTCTTTCTTTTATATGGAATTTATTGTGTAAAAATGATAAGAATAATCAGATTTATCCCTTCACCCACCCCTCCGTGCAGAGCCCAAGCAGCACTACCTTTGAAAAGGTCTCTTAAGGTTAAAAGTGCTCATTTAAACTATTGAGGATAGGTGCTTGATTTCTTAGGCCAATCTCATAGTGAGGTGATCACGAGGTACGGGAGTGCACAATAGAGACTAGCAACGAAAAAACAATTGTATTGTTTTGTTCTACACCTCACATACTCGAAAAGCGAGACAAAAGAGGGAAAGAGACCACTCAATAAGGTTCCAGATTACTGAGACTTTCAGTAATCTGGTTTGTTTTCACCTCGATCTGCTGATTTTCGCTATCCGCTGATTGGACAGTTTATCCCCTTTTTTTCCCTCATCCCACCCTTACATTTCAGAACCCTTCCGATTACTTTCTCTATCCTCTTCCTCTTTTACTATCCGCGGACGTCTCTTTTTCCACCTTTATGCATTTTTTCTTTCTAGTCGCAGTATTCTCGTACCACTTCACTCTTCGCTCCACTATAACGACAGTCTTACTCAGGAGATATTCATCCACAACTCAAGTGAATACTTTATGATTCAATGATTAGCATCATGATTATTTCCGTTGAAGCATCTGCCAGAGTTTGCGTGCGAGAGCTTTTCTTCTGGTGATAGTTATAATATAATCGAAGCTCTTGTTTTTCGTGAATATGCCTCCTAATTGTCTGACATTTCCTCCAACCTCGTGAGCCCCAAACCATGAGTTCTACAAGCAACGGCATGGAGCCCCATAGCCCCCACATCACACACTACGACCTTGAGGCCGAGATCTCCACAGGCCTCTCTCTTATGAATTTCACTCTTCCACGTCCCTTGGGGACTTTAGTTGAAGGGTCAAGGTCAATTCGTCGCGTTCAATTTGTCGCAGCGTCAATTCGTCATGCTACAAACTCGTCGCGGTACAAATTTGTCGCAGACTCATTTCATCGCGGTACAAATTTGATTTCGTCATGATGTAAATTCGTCGCGAAAAATTTGAATTGCTTTAAAACTCAAATGTTTGTTGTGATCTTATAAATAGGTTATTTGCTTTAGGGGTAAAAAATGGAACTAATTTATTTACTTTCTCATTTATTGGAAATGTTCCTCCTCCCCATCTCTATTTTATAATAGTTTTATAATAGATATTTAGTTTTTAACAACTTAAGAAAATTATTAATTGAAGTCATCGAAGGGCGTTGGAATGTACACCAAGATTAAAACTTGCGATTAAAATTTTTAGAATTTAATTTTCACCGTATAAGCCGCATCTTCCGCTTTCTGTCAGGATTTCTATTTCTCACAATGAGGGGCGTTGGGGAGCAGGAGCACACCACGATAAAAAATTGGTGTCAAATAAATTTTGGAAATTTAATTCCTTCCTATAAGCCACGTTTTCCGCTGGGGGACTTCCATTTCTTGTGGCGCGGGGCATATGGGCGCACATAAATTTCGATCAATGTGCCCCCTCCCAGTACAATTTCCATAATTCGGTATTGAATATATCAATGCAGAGGAATCAATGCATCTTTGAGGAATTTTTTATCGACAATGTATCTAAGTTTTATGCATAACAGCTGGGGAAAGTCTTATTTTTAAATTATTTTTTTTTTGCAATGGAATGTACATCCTTACGAAGAGAGTGCAGCACGATGCCCACACATTTCAACTACTAATCAGTAGGGCTAGGATTTTTATGCTCTAAAAACTTTTAAAATATGCTTTATAAAAAATGCATTAAAAAAATAAATATGCCGTATAAAATGAACAGCATGTCTTAAAAAAAAATTTCATTTCTATCTCACGCAACATTAGTTTTAACAAAATAATATGATAATGTTGATGCAGTCTAAATTATTTTGAACCATTACTTACTGTATGAACAAAAATTCTTCGTTTTACCAAATAATCTCATCCAGCCAAAATTTCCCTCAAAAATTTCTCTTTTGAGTAAGTTTTTCCCTACAAATTCGGAAATTAATGTACTGCCATCCGTAGATGAAAATACCTAGCCAAGTACTTTATGAAAGCATTGTACAAAATAAATAAATAATTCTTTTTATTTGATAAAAACTCAAAATTTCCCACAAACGCTAAAAAATTCCCCCCATTTACCAATTTTAGCCAATTTTTCCCACGAGTTACCATCACCGACACTGATTCAGATGATTAATTACAGCCACACACCAGTGTCGTTGAAGGGCTAGTATTTTTATGCTCCAAAAATTCAATGTCACTGCTGATTGGTTGAAAAACCTGAATTTCAGAACTTTTTACCAATCAGCAACGACGTTTCACTTTTAGTGCATAAAAATCCTAGCCCTAGGAGCTCTCGTTAGAGTCAGGAACCGTTAAAACCAGTCTGAAGTGGGATTGGAATAGCGAGGAAAAAATTTACTTTTTAAAACTGTGAAATATGCAAAATATGCCTTAAAATTGTGAAAATATGTTCTATCAAGTAAAAATAGCGAAATATGCAAAAAAATAAAAAAACGCAAAGACATAGAAATCCGAGACCTACTAACCAGTGTCTAGAACAGGGTTTTTCGCGTGTGACAGTGGCAAGTGTATGGTGAGAGTAGATAGAACGCTGGAAGAGTAGATCAACTTTGCCCAAGAATATTAGGGAGTCACGAACGAATAAGGCAACTACACGAAATATACAAAAAACTCCCAATGCATTTTGACACACAGAAACAGTGAGTGTCGTCTCCAGAGTAAAAATTTATTACCAGTAACCCAATTGGGGGGAAATCCCACTTGGCTTGGATACCAAATCTTAATTCTCAGTTGCTCAGCCGAAAAAATTACGTTTGTTCACTTCAAACGTCGTGGTCAGAATGAAGCTGATAGCCTGCGTGTAAGACTAATGCTGCGTCCTGATTGGGCAATTGCAAAATGGACCTACCTGATTGGTCTATTCGAATGTTCTTAAAACTCCGGCTCGTAATGAACCTGGGTCATGGCATTGCAGTGAGCGGTGATGGTAGAGAGAGATTTCACATTCCTTAATCTTAACACAGCGACCGTGCTCATTTAATCTTAGTACGCATAGGAAGCCCATAAAGCGTAAGTCAAAGAAAAGGTATGCCTGTGCGTACCTTTTCTTTGACTTGTATACGTCAGCGCCACCTATCCGCTTTTTCCCCCTGTCTTAAAGGGGTTCCCGTGGTCTAGCGATGCTGAACCTACAAACCGTTTTTTATTTCGGTTGTTTTTCTGGTTTTTGTGAATTGTTAGGGTTTCTGCGGACTTTTTGCCCACCCTGTATATCTACATATATAAAACTGATTTTCTGTGTGTCTGTGTGTGTGTTCTCTCTATAGAAATCTACAATTTTAGATCGATCGTCGCCAAATTTTCATATACACCAAATGGGACCCGAATTGAACAATAGGCTACTTTAAAATTTCGTCAGAGCAGGGCAAATGCCCCAAATGGGCAAAAAACTGTCGGGCAACAATGGTTTTTGGGCCTCAACAATCATTTCGGAACGTTTACTTTGGTTACCGTGGTTCCCTAGCAGTGCATTTCAGACATGTATATCCCTAATGGTTTGTCACTTCTTTAACGCTGCCAGTGTGTATGTACAGTATAATATATATATGTATGCCTTTATAATGGTTTGCCACTTTTTCAATCCTCCCAGTAATGAGAGCTTTTTGAATAGACGTCAGAATCATTCATCAGCATCACTTTGAGGGACAGGCAAAGGATGATGTGTTGAAATTCCCGATTTTACTGTAGAAATGCAGAAATTTAGTGGGGTTTTCCGCCCCACCAATAATTTTAAAAATTGTATTGCATCCTCGATTTTTGAAATATTGAGTTCGCTTGAGTTCGCCGGGAGATTAAATATGAAGTAATTATCCGGACCTACTTTTGAGTTGGATATCCAGGCAATAACATTAATTTCAACTTTTTATTTATATCCTGTCAAGCATAAAAATTAATGTATTCGTAATGTCTTTTACTATTTAAACTGCATAAATTCATATAGTTTAGGAATTTTTTAAAATTAATTATGGGCCCATAAAGTACATCGAAGAAATTCCACAGCTTTAATTAAGCATTTTTGGGAGCTGAAACAGGCAGATAATTAACTTGAAGTTCAGGGGGGGGGGGTCGAAATACCTAGCGCTCCTTGAAAAGGGGGAAAAAATTTCCTTTCTACGTTTCTTTAAATCTAGATTTGTTTATTTCAGGAAGTCGCCATATTGGTTAACTTAGACACGGTTTGCATGTCCGTCAAAGAAAGAGAGAGATATCATGTGATCCAAAAAGCCTCATTGAAGAAAACCCGGGCATCGCCGGTATTATAGCTCGAGACCCAACCCAATAGGGTAAAGGGCTTATATCCCGGACTCTGTCCCTTGAGGGATAGAGTCCGGGTCTTGTCTGGGCTTCAGGGTATTATAGCTAGTTGTTTATAATTTTTGTGGTTGCATTTTTGATTGGATTGCTGTATTTTAGTAATATATGACATCCATACTTGTTATAGGCATCTTTTTCTCAGCCACCTCGTTGGACATTTTCCCTGTTGTGGCCTTGTATTTGTATAAAGAATTAAAGAAAGATCCGTCTAATTCCCACTTGAAAAAATTGAAAGAAGTGGTAAAAACAAGTGTTTCCCTTCCCGAGCATGCAAAAAATAGAGAGCAATTCCATCAAATGCCATTTCGTCACGTATCTATGGACTACCCAAAGTACACTAATAACATTTTCTCTCCGTCCCGTAGTCTCTAACATTGTAGTACAACCTCGCTTATGATTCATTGTTCCGATTCTCTCTCCTTTCACTGAATCAAATAATAATACAGTTCGTAAAGCTTCAGAAATTCATCACAAGCTTCGCTCAAATAATACGTACAGTTGAACCCAAGCAGCTTAACATGGTGTCTTTTGACGTAGTTTCAATGTTTACTAACATTCCCATAACTGGTAGTATTAGTTGTGTGGAAAGACGACTTACAGTAGAATACGCAATTTTTCACAGCCTGAAGTACAAGAAATATGCAATCCCACATTCACATGTGTCTCACTCGATTATAAGTTTCACACCCAGACAGACGGTCTAGCAATGGGAAATCTCCCTCTCTTCGATTTTGTGAGATACATATGTTACTGTCAAAGCCCGAAATTGGCCAATTCGTGATGGGGTGGCCAGTTCGCGAAGTGGCCGGTGATCCCTGGATAGCGGTGATCTGATAGCGAAAGACATGATTCGGGATCATCGTCACGATGGCGTATTTTTTCGTGATAATTAGGTCCACGTTAGTTATGGCAATCCCAGACCAAAGGAACAGTTGAAAGGCAATTCTCGACTTGCTTTTTCCTGTGCTACTCGTAAACAAACAAATGTGTTGTGTATAGTGTGTAAACAAGATCATAAGCTCAGTGATTGTAACAAATTTAAATCTATGACATTCAACCACAGGTGGATTTTCGTGAAGTCAAATAAGCTACGCTTCAATTGCTTGAGGAATAATCACTCAACTGCAAAATGTTTGTTTACAACCCGTTGCCAGTGTTGTAAAGGAAAGCACCATACTCTCTTGCATGAATTCAAGGTACAGCCTCCTGTCGTAACACCTACGAGTGAAGAAGCAGCCGTGTCGAACACTTTCAATGTTTCGGAAGCAAAATCAAGTCAAGTACTGTTGTCTAGTAGTCTGTTGATAGTGGCTCCCAGACATCTCTCATAACCAAGGACTGTTGCAAGAAAGTAGGACTGATATTTCAACAAATCTAAGCATTCGATTCTAGGCTTCAGTGATGAAAATGTGACATTTCGACAGCGCAAGTGAATCTGAAATTCATCGTAAGTTGCGACAAAGGTCAAATCCATACAAGAATTAGTTGTCGAAAAACTGTCTTCAAAACTCCCTAACTTCGAGATATCCGTTCCTGAGGGGATGTTCGGTGACATTCAACTAGCCGATCCTGAATTCTACAAGTCGAGGCCGATCAATATAGTTCTAGGTACTGATGTTTTCTTCGATATTCTGAAGCCGGAACGACTCTCAATGCCTGGAGCTCCCCTTTCATTCAGGACAGTCAAAAACTCAAACTGAGTTCAAGGACGAACACAGTTTTCTCGATAAGGGAAATTCCCTTCCACCCACAAATTCTTATCCATTCATCGATTCAAGGGGTTTGATACGAGTAGGTGGTAGATTAAAACATTCGGATCTTGGTACAAGTGCTAAGCATCCATTACTCTTGCCTAAAAATCATCATCTGACATCCCTGATAGTGGAACATTTCTATCTCAAATACCTTCATGCTAGAGCTGAACTTGTTCTCTCAATGATTCGACAAGAATTCTGGATTACGTCGGGTAGAAAGCACCGTAAGAAAAATACTCAACGTTAAGTCAAAAAAATACATACATTTTATCATATCAAAATCATTTGCTTTCGTTGATTCAAAAAAAGGAAGATTGCTCCCAGCTTTAACTTAGTATGACTTCAAATTTTTGAAATGGTTGGGAAAAAAGATTTATTTATTTTCCGATCTCTTCGTGAAGCACCAAGAAATCTTTGGCGGAGCAAAGTTTGAAAACCCCGGCCATAGATCATCAGGAACTAGACACAAATTATTGAGACATTTTTAAAACATTAATTGTTCTTTTTCGCTGTAGTAATCGGAAATGATTTTTATTTCGTGGGCAATAATTGCAGACTGCACAGTGGTCACTTTTAAACAAACCCTGCTAAATCATCCGAATAAGCTGACCGGAATGATGCGCAGACGTGGATCTCATGTATATTGGACATGCCAGAAAAGAATGGCTGCACATCGATTACAACCTTCATGAACAAGGCAGCAAACATCAAAGTATAGGTCAAAGAATATGACGGATGAGAAAGGAGCGGATTCCATTCTGGAACTCAGAAATATTGAGAGGTTTGTGGGAAAAATGAAATGATATCGATTAGCGATGAAAGAAAACATCTCAAGAAAACATGTGGAACCGTTACCCGAGAAGGTCACCAAGAATAAGCGGGTAAAAAACAGGTAAAATTACTCCAGTAACACACAGCGAAAGATTCTGAACAACGCGTTTGTTTGTTTTTTTTCCTATTTCATCCATCAATTTTTTTTTTAATCTGGCTACTTTGCTGCAGCGAAATGTTTTTGTTTTGTTTTTTTCCAATGAAGTCCGGCCCGGTTCTGCCTCTCTTCGAGGGCAATGGCTAAAATTACTAATTGGCAATGAAGACTGTGTTCGCTTTGGAAATAAAAATTCAATTGAATGTAAATATTGAATTGAATGAGACTGACGAAAAGTACGCGGAATGCACAGTTTATGTATGAATAGGTATAATGTTGTAAGATATATTCGAATTCAACCAAGCGTTGATACGTTTCTTCAATATGTAATTCATTAATTGAAGAGCGATAAAATTCGATTACGAACTAAATGCCTGATATCTTAGGCTGTGAAAAACTGTCATTATTTTCGTTTGGAATTCGCACCAAAAATAATTCGTAGGCCTTCATACATTTTGATTATGTACCGGGTAGTTATTTTTTTACCATATTGAATGATGGTAAACAGCGGTGACTTTCAGGTGTGAATTCGAGTAGATTTCGGAAGCCTTAATTAACAGCAAAAGCAACCCGTTTGGCTCTAAGTGATTCAAAGATGAATATAATAAAAGTAGATTCCCACGAATCTACTCATGGATGACCTCGAATTCGAACAAATCACGTACATTATGGAGAGCTAGTAATCTCAAAAAATGTAGACCACAAATATAGAAAGAGGAGGGAGGAGACACGATAGTAAGATAAGCTGAATTCTTAACAGGAAAATAAGAAAGAAATGGAGGCAAAGAAAAGAAACGAATAAAAAGAAAGATTGTCGAGGCTATTGTACGACACGCTCTTTTATAGTACACCGAGAGAATAAATAGATATCCATTTAAATGAGCAAAATATGCCCACCGGTATCTGCCACCTGACAATGAAAAAAAAAGGAGGAACAGAGAAAAACAGCAAACGAAATGAGAATTGAAAAACAGCTGTGCTGTATATGTCGCCGGCTAATTGAAAAATCCGACTTATTGCAAAGAGAGCCGTCGTTTCGTAATGCGCCGAACGAATCGGAAAATTATCTAGCACATTGTAATAACAACCATAAAAGATATCAAGTTGATAACAGTAAAACACTGATTTTACGGCACTCTCCGGACAAAGAAAAATATCGTTGTAGAGGGATTATCTTGTTATATGGAGAGGTAGCACGCACACACACACAGTTTAACATTAAATTAAAGACGTTTCCAAAGAAGACTTTAAAAAATATCATTGTAAAGGGATTTATCGTTGTGGCGAGGTTTCACTGTATTTGGATGATATAATCGTCGCACAGCAAAATGTGAGGTAAAACAAAAATTATATATACCTTCAGCGATTCCAATCTAATTTCAGCGAAAAGGGAAAAAAATTTAAAGGGTGAAGTTTTGCGGTATGATCAATGTGTGGTAGTTCATTCACCGAGTCTAATTCTCCATTGAGAGTAGATCGAAAATCGTCATAATCGACTTGAGAGAGAGAGAGGAATCCGACTACGTAAAAACGTCATTTTGGAAGAAAACATCTTTTTTTTTTCATTTTTTGTGAAAGCCCCATTACTTATAATTCCAAAAACAGGCCTTGCTTTGTTCATGTGACGCCCAGAATCGAATTTACGCTTACTTTTTTTTTTAGTGTTGCGTTTTTACAACAAATAATCAGTGAATAAAAACTTTAAATGTGTTTTAGAGAACGCTATTTTACTCGATACTTACTACTTTCATATTTTACTCGAGTTTGAAACGTGATTTCTCAAAATCGATTCATTGTATCATTACGAAATTTCAATAATGATATTTTGCCATATATTATCAGGGTTATGATTCATAACCTATGAACCAAAGTCTAATGCCTATAACATGCATTTGTTTAATTACAGTGTTTCATACACAATACGTTAAATTAAATTTTTAAAAATTCATACGTATATTTTGTAATCATGTTTCGAATATACATGAATTTTGTTTGCTCCAATTTCACATAAAAATGACTTTTTCATAGAAAGTGACAAAGGTAGTCTATAATTTATTATTTTTTGCAACATTTTGAGACATTTTTTATCAAAAAAATGTTATTAAAGTTCACTCCAGCACCATTTTAAAGAAAATCGACAAGAAAGGTAGTTTGAAACTTTAACTTTTTTTCAAAGGCTGAAATGTTTTCTGCGAGATTCGTCGTATAACAATGTTAGACGTTGTTGAGATTTTTACTTACACATTGTGTGTACAAAGCCATATAAAAATTCCAACTGCTGATCCGGGAACATAAAATTTATTTTTCAACGCAAACAGCATTTTCTCTCTCCCGCCATGTGTAATGGCGCGGTTATATTACATGTCAAAGTACGCGCACGTCAAAACATTGTTTAACTCAGCGGTTCTCAACCGGTGTTCCTTGCGCACTTCCCAGGGGCTCCGCGGTGACTCGAGGAAAATAAAATAAATCAGTAAATTTGTTAGATAAATAAAAAATGAGGTCTACAGGGGTCTGCCATAAAAATTATGGCGGAAAAATTTTACAAAAAAGGCTCCTCGAGTCAAACAGGGCTCTGCCATAGAAATTATATACTGAAAAGGGCTCCGCGAGTCAAAAAAGGTTGAGAACCGCTGCTTTAACTGGAAGTACTGTATTACTGAAACAGGAAATCCTCGTTATTCCTGTTTTTCTTTTTTATCTTAAAACTTTCTCTTATCTCCCATTGTATAGTATGTACAGGGTGTCCTGTGAGTAGTGCTTTATCTCATCAACCGTCCATCGTTGAGGTATGATTCCAATTTAAAAAATACTCAACAGGCGTTGCAAAATTACCCTGTGCCAGTTTTAAGAGTGAAAATACAGTGTGTAAAAGTAAAAAATCTAAATTTTTATACGTTCCCCCTGTGCCCTAACTTCAAACTAAAAAGTTGTTTCCCTATCCCTCTTGACGCCAAAAAAAAAAAAAATCCATGTTTCTTAAGTACAATATTCACAGAGATATTCGAATTCGAAAAATGGAGGAAAAATTTGAGAAAGAACAGCGTTAAATGTGTGTGAAACGGTTTTCTGCATTTACCGCTGTTTCTTCTGTGTCTGTGGCAGCCTTTTTAACGGAGAGATCGGCTGGCATTTGAGCTTCGAAGTTGGGAACCTTTCTTTCTTTCAAACCGAGCACAACTTAGCTCTATCGCCATCTGTGGGCAATTTACTACCCAGTGAGTTGTGCCGGAAGTGTAAGTGTGTGTACTAACAGTCTGAATGCGTATCTAGAGTTGTGTACGATTTTTTAGTGCTACCATCTATATTTCAGAAGTGAGTGAAGGGTAATGACTTTTTAACGGGGAGATCGGCTCGCATTTGCACCTTGAAACTGGGGACCACAGAAAACCAACTTCAGCCGACCACCACTGCGGGGCTCGAACCCGGGTCCCCGCGACGCTCGATCACCACAGCGGCTTTTTTCACTCTCGAAACTGGTACAGAGTTATTTTTGAATACATTTTGATAATTTTTTTAAATTAGAACCGTATCTCTACGATGAATGATTGATGAGATAAAGACCGAATTAGGACTTAAGGACAGCCTGTGCACACAGTATACGGAAAAAATATGAAAATTATGTCATATTTTATGATTGCATGGAAAAGGCATGCATCTTTGTTCGCAAAATCAAGGCGAAAAAAAATTGAAAACCGCTCTAGACAACCAATAGATCACAATCCAAGGATGATGTCACTCTCTGCTATCCATACGAAGGTTTGATAAATTGTGAGCTCTGGCCTGAGTTAGGTCCGACCGCGTGTTCATGTACGGTCCCGTTCAGCACACACGAGCTCTAAGGAAAGATTGATGTTCGTTGCCTTTCTAGTCTTGTGGTCTCACCGGGCAAGTGAGATGACGTGGGTTCGATTCCCCGCAAAGAGAGAAGAGAGCAGTTGAATTTTCTTTACTTCCGAAATTCATCCATTCATCAGCCAGTTGTTGAAAACCTTCGACAATAGACAATCCCGATTTTCCGTATTTTTCCCTGGGAAATATGGTATCCCTAGGAAAAAGAGTCGACGCATGTGTCGAAAATTAACCACTCATATTCTATGAAGATATAAGAGTCTTACGACGGCTGTGCTACAAAAAACGAAGCCACCGCTTCCAACTAAATAATCCTTATCGGATATACATATATGCCCAGGGCATCATAACTCGTCGTGTTGCATCAATGATCAATAAACGGTGTCAAAAGCACAAGGATACGTTAAGTACAAACCAAAGAGTGAAGCTTTGAGATTAGAACTCCCAACGTTTATGTCACACATTTCTTTTTTCTTATTATTATTAAAGGCTCTCAACTGGGGGATTTTTATTCATACAGCATCATATATATATGCACAGGCCTCATATGAAACACATATGAGGCCTGTGCAATGAAAATAGAGACATTTACATCGCCAACTTCCCACTGAAGCCTAATAAAGCGATGTATTTGAATAAAAACACACCTATTTCGTTCATTCGATCTTAATTAAAAAATTTATAACAAGTCATTAAATTTAGGGAGGAGAAGTAGTTAAGAAACCAGTACCGAACGCTCTCGAAATTCTATTTGAAGCAACGAAAACTAGTGGATCGACCGAACAATATCTCGTAAGAAAGGCATCTTCCACGCCCAGTAAATATTTCGAGGATATGATTGAAAGCATATTTTAATATCCAAGCCATAGAAATAGGCGTTCACGCATAGTGAAATGGGAGTTCTTATAAGTGAGTGCTCAGCGGAGCATACGTGAATTTGTTTTGCAATATGTGAAATATACGAGTTCATCAGCGCTATTCGATGAAATTAATGCGTTCTTTGTTCCACTTCAGGAAAATTATATTCTTCCCTCCTCACGTTGGCCAATGTTCTTTCAGTTCAAAAAGAAAGAAAATAAATCTTTTTTTTTTCTTTTGTCTTTTTCATTTGCCAATCTCAAGACTTTCTGAATGAGTTCGAATTTCGTTTCGGAACTATCTTAAACAAGCTCCCAACAAAACAATCCTTCAGGAAAGTGAAATATTATTTATTTGAACTGCTAAACTAGTGGTTTCGCTTTTCTTATTATAAGATGAAAACATTCAATTATTTGACATTAGTAAACATGAAAATTAACATTTCTTATTGCACCTTGCCAATATATAAGGAGGTATGGACTCTGCTGTTTCCGTCAATCCTTTCCAATTGTTTCCATTAGAGCGTGGTTCTTCGACCCATTGACTTTAGTATTGTGCTAACTACGAAAATAACAAATGTAGGGTTACCGAGGTTCTACTTTAACTTTGTTTTACATTTGTAGATGCAATCATTCACTGGATTACAAGTACATATAATATACAATGAAACGTCGCTACAACGATACTCGATATAACGATAAATCCCTCTACAACGATGTTTTTTCAAATGTTGCAATTACCCCTATAGTCTAATGTTAAACACCTCTCGTTGCAACGATATCCTCCACTACGATAAATCCCTCTATAACGATATTTTTTTAATATTTCGCTCAAAATGATCTTGAATTTAATTTTAACTTCGTCATTTGTTTTAATTCTTCCAAGAGCGTCTGTTTCGCAACAACATAATCGCCAAAAATGTTAACAAAGCTGTCGGTATTGCCACTTTCTCTTTAAGACACAAAAATGCGATACGGCGAACTTCTTCATAGGGGCAATGCATCTGGAACGAACTTCATTAATCAACTAATTAATTACAGTTTTTCGTATCGAATAAATACTTTAAAACACGTTTTCTGACGGTACTAACAACGTAGATTTAGAAAAGATGCCAAAAACAGCGTAAATTTAGTGGAACGTGATGACTAGAGCCCGGATTATATGCAAATGCATATGCACATATGCATATTTTGGCCTTTTTTAGCATTAAAGCATATAAATGCATAAAATCAAAGAATTTTCAGTATAAGTGCATATTTTTGAAGGTTTATTTAAGCTCACTCAATTTTTTTTATAATTTTTCAAATAAATATTGTTCATAATATATTCATAACATCGGTTTTTTCCCCCGCAGGTGAAATTTAGTGAATTAATACATATTTATAAAGTATTTTACGAATACTAACTGGTTACGAATACTAATGTAAGGCTATTTCTAGAGATATGTCAAAGTGTTAAATTTTTTTTTAGAAATAGTGTCGAAATAGTATCAGGGGATATTTTTTGTAAATGAATACATATGCACTAAGAAATACAAAAGATGAATTTTAAAAACACATCTGCTTTTTTTTTTGCATGGAGATTTTTTTATGCATATTTTCTCTTTTTTGTACATATTTCGGAATTTTTGACTTTTTCAATATTTCTAGTGCATATTCTGGGGCATTAATGCATATTTTGGGATTTTCAGTGCCTTTTTTGGCATTTTTAAGTGCTTATTTTTGGCATTTTTAAGTGCTTATTTTTGGCATTTTTAAGTGCTTATTTTTGGCATTTTTAAGTGCTTATTTTTGCATTTTTAAGTGAATATTTGCATATTTTTAGAGCATATTTTACCACTTTTTTAGTGCACATAATCCGGGCTCTAGTGATGACAATGTTCCCTCTCGATATAACGATAATATCTCTACAATAGTGTTTCTCAACCTTTTTTAGACTATGCCCCACCAAAGCATATTTGAAATCCAGATGCCCCATCCCTCCGTAATTTTTTCTGGGAGGTACCCCCCACCACCGGTGAAACTTTATAGTTTCAGAACAAAGGTTTTTTTTTAAAAGATCCATATTAGTTTTTGCTTTGCCTCCTTAGGTTTTAATACTAGGGGTCTAACGCCCTTCCCTATGTCTATCCACTTTTACTTAGTCAAAAAGCAGTGGTTCTCTCAGGACCGGATTAACCATTAAGCAAAATAAGCACAAGCTTAGGGCATCGGGGGAAAATGGACACATAACAAATGGTCAAATAGTACATTTTCTTTTTAATGTAAATTTTTTTTTTTTAGCATCAACCATCCGGTAGAAAATCCTATAATTTTAAGAGCACTTGATTACACAGTTGAAGATCTTTATCGAAAGGTCGACCAGGGCCACAACTGAAGGAGGAAAGGGGAAGAGGTCTGGTGCCCCGGTTGCTGGACCAGAAGGAACGCTGAATTCACTCTTTTTTCGTTAAGAACTACGAGGGGATGGGGTGCAAAAATGGATACAGACCCTCAAGAGAATAAGTAAATTTTCGTTTCCAGTTGCAACCTTGAGAAACAGAAACACAAAAGCAGAGAAACTAAATTAATCTAATTAAACATCTAATTGCTAGCAAGAACTTGCGTTAATGTTAAGTTTCGCTCAATTTCCATTAAGTAAGCCCCAAACCGTCTGAACAGCATCATAGTCTGCCCCCCCCCCCGGTTAAAAAAATAAAATTTTGAGTCCCCCTCCCAGCTATAAATACCTCCTACCAATTTGCAGCTGGCTCTCTCCAAAATTTTTATCAGATCAAACTGTCATGCGGCCTCCTCTGCACTTGAGACTCTCGAGCCATGGCATCATGGAACCCGGGCAAAATCACTTTTCTTAACCCCCCCCCCCCACACCTAAAAATACCTGCTTACCAATTTGCTTACTTACTTTTGAAAATTGTAAACACATCTAATTGTCACCAGGGGGGGTCAGTAAAAGGGACGGGCACCAAAATTAATTGAGTGCTTATGGCCTGCGCGGGGGATGGGGTTCTCTCGATATCTCTCTTAATCAGGGTTCCTCGGAAAGACTTCGGAGGGAAGGGGGGTTCTGTGAGCTTGAGAAAACAATTAACTCATTGTTTTTACATTGCTATATACAAAATATTATTTTTTAAATGAGTTCGTGGTCTTCATTTTTCTTCATTTTATTGACTTCATCTTACTGGCACAAGTTTTCCGTGGGAACACAAAGCATTAAGAACCCTTAGTCAACCCCTTCCACTGAAAGAGAAAAACAACAAAAAAGAAAAGAATTCATTAAGAAATTGTTTACAAATTTGAACTCTCATAAAAAAATGAAGGAAGTTCGGACTTCATAGAAACACTTAAATTGCCCCCCTCCCCACGTTGGGAAACAGGGCTCTACAACGATGTTTTCTTGCCCGCAGAATATCGTTACATGGAGTTTTCGCTGTATCATGTTCAGTTTAGCATAGTTTTAATAGTAACTAGCTTACCCGTCGTGCGTTGCTGCGATTTCTTCGATCTCAGAAGAAAGGAAATTCAAGGAAATGAAGGGAAGGAAAAAAAAAAAAATTTCTTTAACAACAAAAAGCTATGCCAGAGACCTTCACTGGAGTGTACTCAACAACTTCCCAAAGTTTCATGGCGATCGGATGAATGGTGTAGTAATGCATAAAGGACAAACAGACATACATTCGTTTTTATATATATAGATTTCCGTTGGTCCCGGTTTCTCATTATCATATAATGCGAGAGTCGTCCCTATGTCGATATTTACATGCCATGTACTACATAACAGGAAAAAAACTAATTAAATTCTTCTCAGTGATTCAGCAGTTTCAGCAATAATTAGCAAATTCTTCATAAATTCATTTTTTAAATACAATTATGTCCCGTATTTAGAATCGTATTTTTCCCGTATTTTTTATTGTTGACGTATATGGTTACCCAAAGAAGAAGGTCTAATTTTCTATTTTAAACCATGAGTATATTCTTGTAGTTACAATTCAATTACAAAAATTCAATAATTTTTCGATCAGTTGGAATATAATTACCAAGTCTACTTGCGGATCACCACTTGTCTTGGACTACTTCTGGGCCGCGGACCATAGGTTGAAATATACTGCTATAGAGTATGTCTGGGATGCTCTTGGGAGGCAATTGCAGTGTAGTTCTTCAGTTCTTCAACAACCCCCCCCCCCTCATAATGATCCAAGAACTGAAAACGTTGCTGGAGGAATAGAGAAGAGAACTAACAGGGACTCCTAAACAGTCTGATTTCCAGTATAAAATCACATTGTGTGACCCGTATAACACAGTAAGGGGGCACTATACCAGGGCTATATTAGCAAGGGCTCTCTCGCCACAGAGAGCACCAAGTCTACAACGGCACAAATATTCAAAAATTACACTTCATTCGGAATTTGAACTATAGATGGTGCAATTAAAAACTGACACAAAACACTATATACGCACTCAGACTGTTAGGTACACACACACACTCGTACTTCCGGCACAACTCCACCGGTTGTAAATTGAATTTTTCATGTTTTATATAAAAGGATTTTTATAAAAAAAATCCTTTAATTTGTCACTGTATTTTTAATGTTGATGGAGAAGTTAAAGAAGGAAATTTGTGCCCCCTGTGATCCGACACTCGGGTCACCCAGAACTCCCAAGTTTCCCCCTAGTTACAGCCCTGCTCAGAATAGTTTAAAAAACACCCCTTTAAAGCACTAAACAGGCAATCAGTAATGTCGACAGCTTGCCGCGACGCTCTTGACAAAGGTTGGCGATGCCCCTGAGAGACTTTGAGAAACACTGATATCCAGTATTTCGGTTGCTTTCTTTTAGACAACTTTTAGATGTCCAATCTGCTTTGTTTAGATATGGAAAACAAAAAAAAAACTTTTTCAAAAAAAAAAGAAGAAAAGTTACGTGTTTTTTCTTTCAAATCTTCAGGAGAACAAACAGTATAAGAATACTGAAAATTTAAGCAACGCTGTTATAATGCGAATTACAGTTATTTAAGTAATTTATAATATTGATTTGAGAAAAATTTAATGTTGTGGCTAATTTTTCTCAAGAATTATTATTATATAACAAACAAAATGCAATTGAAACCACTGAATTTTTTGTGATATTTTCTGTGAGGTCTATGGGGAGGGGGATCATTTTCAAAGAATAATTGTACGATTTTCACCCGTATACGACGTTTTCACGTGGCTTCTTGAACGTTGTGTAAACGAGGTTCCATTTGTGGAAACAAATCTGTAGAATGGGAGAAATGTAACCTCAGGCAAGTTAGAAAGTAAAGCTTTTCCTCTGTCTTTAGGATTGCTATTTAGGATTTGCTAGTCCGAAAAATGATAAGAATCCGACACCATGAATCTCAATTGGAGATTCCAAGGAAGAGAGGCAGGCTGGGGGGGGGGGGGGCACAAAATGCAAAGGAACAATTTAATAATTCCGAATCTTTGAAGAAAGACCCTCATAAAATCCTCATGTAGGTCTTGAGAGTTTCGGGGATACTAATTCTCCCAGGAAGTAGGGGTAAAGAATGCGACCACCTGCATACACTCTCATAGGCGGAGATAGACTTGGAAACTTGGAAGTCTGGGAGAGGGGTACGGTCATTATTGTAGGTGGGGGGGGGGGCAGGCACGATGATGATGATGATGTCAATTCATGTATACACATACATTATATCAGTCCACTCCAACTTTGGCGCTGTCAAAGTTGTCCCTATGCTCCCCCCGTATCTCCGCTCATGTATTCTCTTTTCCTTTTGAAATAAGCTATTGCCATACCTAATAACGCTAGAAATGACATTATAGGGGGCTTTAAATTCAAAGTCTTCTTTCGCTATCAATTATAGTTTAATGGGGAAAAAATAAATTTGAATGAAAAATTTCCGAAACATCTGCTGAGAAAGGAAAGCTTTCTTTTGGAAAAATTGCGGCCCCTGAAATTTTGTGGCCGGGTGCGATCGCACCTTTTGTACCCTCCTAAGTCCAGCCCTGTTTGTTCATTCCAATATAACCACTCGAAGAAGGATCGACATAACTACAGTTTTGTGTCGTAGTTCCTCAGTTTTTTAAACCAATGCACCGTAGTGCTGGTCGGCTGGAATTGGTTTGCAACTTCGAGTCCTGAATGCGAGTCGATCTCACGTTAAAAAGTCTCGCCACTGAGAGCAACACGCCTACAACGGTACAAATATTCAATCATTACCCTTCACTCACTATTTAAAATATTGATGGCAACACTGGAAAATCAGACGACACTAGATAAGCACTTGGACTGTTAGGTTCACATTCACATCATCGACACTCGGTAGTAAATTGCCTATGACGATAGACAGGAGTTGTGCTGGGTTTGAACCATTGAAATATCGATAACAATTCAACGGACCACTTACAGCCACGATTTTTAAATTATTTTTTTCAATTCCATGGCTCCCTTGTCTCAGTCAACGTTAACCCACGGCTCCCAGAATACTTGATGTACCAGCTCGCCTCTGATAAAGGTTGGTAACTCCCTAGAAGCTGCGACTCACACTTTGAGAACCACTAGTTTGCAGTTCACGGGCATTAATATTTTATTCAAAAGCTACGTGAATATCTTTAATGTTTGTGACATACGTAAATAATTTTCATTTTAATTTTCTTAAATTTTTAAGTCTGTTCGAAGACCACCTCTTCCTTTGTCGCGAATAGGTTAAGAAGTACGTTTTCCTCATTAAACTCGAATATTTATGGTTTATCGGTTTTTACGAATAACGGATAAGTCAAATGTTGTTCACTTGCCACTTCGCTATATCCGGGCTCGAATGTTTATACATGACTGGTTGGTTCATGACTGTTGGTTCATATTGATGATGCATTTATTTTATTATCATCTGAGATTGATAGACAGTGAAGCAATACATTATATGAGGTGGGAAATCTTTTGTCAAATATTGCCTCCTCATCAATGTTTGATAAAAGAGTTATGCCGATGCGCTTCCTATCCTGCAGTTTCAATCGCTGAAAATACGTGCATGACACACTGTGACGTACTAGCTCTTCAAAAACCTGCTCTTTTTTCTCTCTCTCTCTCTATTCGTCACCTTCTCCTCTCACTTGCCCCTCTGGGGGGAAAATATGTGATTCTTTTCCGGTGTGCATCTCTCTGGATTGATAGAAAATCAGGAACGTAACTAGTCTAGAGGGCAACCGAGTCACTGTCCCAGGGCTCCGAGCCGAATGGGGGCCCACAAAAACTTACATTTACCAAGGGTCTGTGCAGCCATAATTTAAGGTGGGTTCCGGACCCTTCACAAAATTCCGGATCTGAAAAACGAACCCTTCACGACATAAAAAATAATAAATCCATAAATTTAAAATTTAATTTAAATTTATGGCGATTTATTTTAAGTTAAAGCGAAATAATCAGATAAACTAGATTATTTCGCTTCCTACAAAATGACCCATTTCTCACAAAATTAATGACACATTTCACAAAGATAAAGAAAATTTTCCCAAAAACAGCACCCTGTAATGCTTACCCCCAAATAGAAATCTGTCCCGGGGCCCCCCCCCCCCCGAAAACTCACAATAAGGCCTTATAGAAAATGAGTTTTATGTCACTTGCGCAGTTCATGGTTTTCCTGCTGCTGCTCCCCAGAATAGTTATAAGTGGTGTTTTCATTTATAAATGAACCAATTCAAAGCAGCAAGAGGCACAAAAATCAATATCTTCATCTCGCCGGGACGCCCCTAGAAGCCACGGCACCCACTTTAAAAAACCCCGTCATATCACATCACTGGATTTGATGGTTCACATTAATGATGCATTTATTAAATTATTATCTGAGATGGTGGAGATTGAATTAATTCATCATACGAGGGGTGGCCAACGTCTTTCTATTCTAGGGCCAATATAATGTTCAGTTGCTACATCCACTCCGATGCATATGCCACGGTTAAAGGCAAAAGCTCGGAGACAAGGTGAGATGGTAGGTCCAGAAAAGATGAGTGATGATGATCCGAAAAATGCTTGAAAACGTTATTATTTCGGACTCCTTACCAAGTCAAAGCCCGTTTTTAATTACTCAATCATTAACTTATTAGTTATTGACGCTTATTAATTGCTTAATAAATACAATAATTAAAATTAAATTAAGCTAATTAGGAATTAACATTATAATTATAAATTATTTTATTTATTCGCAACAGTAAAAACCCGTTTTAAAGAATAAAAAATCAATAATGAACTTAGTTTTCTAGAATGCTGCCACGTGTATCCATGTTTAGGTTCATTTGTACTCAAGGCCATTAGTTAGTATCCCGACATCTCTAGAGGGGTTGCGGGATCATGATACGCCCACTGCGTGGGGAGGCCGATCACGGGGGTGCCGAGTGAAGCGCACTCGGCACCCCCGTGCGTCAGCGCACCATCAAGACGAAATAACTTTTACTTAAGTACTTGCTACTACTAATTCATTAATAAGCGTCATTCACACTAGTAATTATAATTTTTAAACAATTATTAATTAATCATGCCGGGTGGGGAACTATTAAGTAATAATTATGGTTAATTAATTCATTTAAATATGGGCTTTAACTGGTAGGAGTCAATTAATTATGCGCATCAATTACTTAAATAGCGTCAAAACCTCATCATGGTGGTTATTTCGTTTGTTATTTGATTATTTGCTTATAATTATTAAATTATTATTAATCAACTAATAAGCATCAGGAACTAATAAGTTCATGATAATTAATTGATTCCTATAAAACTGACTTAGACTAGGTAAAAATCCGAAATGAAAACGTTTACAAGCGTTTTTTGGACTTGCATCAACTTGAGTTAGTAAAACCCGAGTCTTTAGGATTTTACCATGACATATAAGCCGCTATAAGTAATATGGTGAAACACGGGCAATTTAGTCGCTAAACTTTCACTGTGTGCATTCCTCAACTTCTTCATAAACTGACACGTATTCATTATTCATTTAAATTTGCTTTTCCAGCTGGATGTAATGCATCAAAAAAATCAGTTTCTTTAGCAAATTATTCCATCCAATACAATCACCCACATAAGCTTCATTTTTTTTTTAAACCTAAGCCATTACAGAGATTGCAAATCGTAAATTTCCTATAGCAAATGGTAAAAAAAAATTCTTCATCCATAACTACTACCAGCAATAGCACAAGACTTTACGAAGAACAAACTGACAAAAACTTTTGCAAAAACAATTTTATATAAATTTTTTATATTGTGTAATATAGTCCATTTCCTTTATAAAATTTATTTTATAAAAAAAAATTTGAATACAAAATTTATAAAAGATCTTTCCCAAGAGATTTTATCAAACTTTTATAGTGCAATACCGGCCTAACTGAAGGAAAATTGAGTAATTATGTCAGCTTGTGACTGCGTGCACCAATGGCAAGAGGAAAAAGCGCACCGGTGTGGACATGATGATTGAATAAATGCATAATAAGCTAAGTTTCGGGCTTTTGAGGTGACAATCTGCAAGAAAAATTATTTCAGCGAAAAGTTTTCATAAAACTATATAGATGCAATCTAAAGAAATGACAGTTTCCAAACGTTTGGAGTCGTAGGCATACCCAGAATTTTCTCAAAAGGGTTTTTCTGCAAAATAGCACTATAATTTCGGCTTGGGGGGCGGGGGTGTGGAGTCGTCAGAATTCCACCCCGCTCCCCCATTTTCGTACGCCAATGTTTGGAGTTCGAGTTGGAAACGTCGAATAATTGAAATTGTGCTTTGTATAAATGACTTATTTATAAAAATGTATAGAAATGAATTGTGACCGAAGCCAAACATATCGTATAATTGGCAGACGTATATAAATGGGGCTCCACTGAAAAAATAAATCTTCACCAGGGTAACCTCTAGACGAGATATCAGACCACAAAAGCTCTCGGTTGTCTTCTGACCCAGATTTCAAAAGAACGCTCTATCTATATCGACGATTGTCATTATTAACCCACGAGAGAGTCGAGGTCAATTTGAAGTTATGCGTGTTATCATGTGTTTATCTTTCTCTCTCGGTGTGGATTGATCACATGCTGCGCTTCGGAACACTTTGTAGTGACATACAAAGTCACACAGTATCTGAGCCCGTCGCCAGACACACGGAAGGTTATCCGTCCGGCTCAAAGCTGCATCAATTTCACATTTCTTTTGCCCAACTTGCTCCGGTTCCAACAGGTCTGTGCCCAAATCGGCTTTAAATCTACGTTTAAGAACCGTTTTATACGTTAGAGGTTATAGAATCGTATAGATATTTGTTTTTTTTAATTTTAATATGTAGAATGAATTCATATTTCTTACAATTTACCCGGCCTTGTAATAGTTCTTGTAGGTATGTTCAAGATGTGATACAAATGACTTCTTAGCTTTTCCATCCGGGGAAAAAAGTGATTAAAATATAAGTAAGTAAGTGTGTGTGTGTGTGTGTGTGTGTGTGTGTGTGTGTGTGGTTTCCATTTCCAGAGGTTATTTACTTAGCAGCGGGAACTTTTTCTCTTTTCCAGCTGTTAATCATTATCGGTAATATGTTTCGAACAACGTTATGTTTCGACATATTTAATGACATTATGTTTCAAACATATTTGTAGGCATTATATTTCCATGTTTCATCACGTGAATAATAAATATAAATTAAAATTGAAAAAAAAATAAAAAAAAATAAAAATTATTAAATTAAAAAATTATATAAATTATAAAAATAAATCAAGAAAAAAAATTAAAAATATATATACATCGAGACTCAATTATCCGACACACTCTTATCACGCGGGTGTGTAAAATTGAAGGACAGTTGACAAAATCCGATACATTTGAAAAGTACAGTGAAAGTCAGTCCATTATAACGAGTACGGCTTACAACGAGAATCTCGATATAGAAACAAGTGATTCGTAAGGGATTGTCAAATAGCTAATGTTGAAGATACAAAATACATTCGCGGTTACAGCGAGTTATTAGGTAATGCCGCAAGGCTTCTTTGACACATCATTGATGGAACACAAACGATTTCTATGCTATTTAATGTACTCTTTTTCTTTTGTAATATGTTTCAAATTACATACAACAGGTTGGTTGAGCATTCTGCTCAGATAGTCGAGAGTCAAGTCATCGTGCTCGTTAACGATGCGTTTCGCGCAGTCTTTGTCTTTAGTGACTGTTGGCCATCTTTGGTGAGCCGACGCACCCCCCCCCCCCCATAGGTGGTGATAGACTTCGAAGTCTGGGGGGGGGCACGATGATGATGATGTCAATTCATATATGCATATATACATTAGATCAGTCAATCAGTCAACTTCACCTTTGACGATGAGGGGGCAATGCCCCCCCACGCCCCTCCGTATCTCCGCCCATGACCCCCCCCCCCCCCATCAGTAACAAACTTAGGGTTCGAAACGTCCGGGAAATGAACAGTTCTTCCGGAACGTGTTTACGTGCTTTTTTGTCTGAGGAAAGGAAGACCTTTAAATAATTATTCAGTGTAGTTTGTGTATGTGCTGCGTGTGGTAAAAATCTGCGAAAGAAGTTAAGTAGGCCAATGAAACATCGTAGTTCTTTAATGGTTTCTGGTCTTGAATAATTGAGAATCGGCTCAACTTTTTCTGGTAAAGATTTGGTGCCTTGTTAGGAAATTGAGTGACCTAAGAATGAAATCTCCGCAACACCGAAGAAGCATTCGAAAACATTAATTTTGAGGAAATAGTTATTGAGCCGTTGCAACAGTGCGTAAATGAACTTCATGTTCACTGAAAATCACTGCCGCTGAAAATCAAAATGTTATCTAAATAGACATAACAAAATTTCAGATCGCCAAGAATCTCATTCATAAATCGTTGTAATGATTGGGCAGTACATAAGCCAAAGCTAAAATTCAGTTAGAGAAGGGGCTAAGTAAATTCTTCCTTTTTATCAGAAAGTCTTGTGTCTTTTCGTGGTCACCACTGCTGCAAGACTCCTTTGGCACATCATTGATGGAACAAACGATTCATATACTATTTAATATATTGCCTTTTTATTTTATAAATATGTTTTTACATTACACACAACAGGTTTTTGGTAGGGCCGTCTTAAGAGCATCACGGGCCAAGTTATTTTTCTGAGGTCCTACATGGTGAATTCTCGAAAAATTCAACTACTTCCTCCCTATTTGTGAGGCCTATCTTCTCTCGAGTCCTCCCGGGCCGTGCCCGGTGAGCCCATGCATTAAGACGGCACTGGATAGTGGAGCATTCTGCTAGGTGTAGTCAAGAATCAGGTCATCGCGTTCAACCACGATACGTTTCGCGCAGTCTTCGTATTTGGCGACTGTTGGCCACAATCTTTGGCGAGTCGCCGGAGAAGCATTCGCTGTAACGTCGAAAAAAATTCTAAAAAAAAACAAAAACGCGTGTTTCCTTCTCTCTCATCAAGAAGAATTGGACATGATGACGCTTAACATCGCACATGCTTGCTCCTCGTAAAAATTTACTCTCTGAGGTACTTTTAACGAAGGATGGACACAGAAAAGTCAAATTTTTTAACTCCCCGTTCCTATTTTGTGGCTTCCCCTTTATACACATGGGATATATAATGAATTGATGATTTTATTCGACTTAACTCGTTCCCACTGACTAAAAGACTTTTCAAAACGAGCACAACCAACACCTTCTATAGCAGTCACTGAAATCGCCCATTTCAACCACAGCCATTGGATATAGCAGTCCGACGTATGCGAAATCTTTACCTCTTTTTGAAGTAAATCCAATGACTATAGGTGAAATGGACGACTTCACTGACGTCACGAGCTTCGTGTGGACGCTTTCTGCTATAAAAGATGTTGGTACAACTCCGGTCTATCGCCATTTGCAGTTTACTACCGAATGAGTTGTGCCGGAAGTATGAGTGTGTGTACCTAATAGTCTGAGTGCCCATATTGTGTTGTGGCTGAAATTTCAGTGTTGCCATCTATATTTCAGAAGTGAAGTGGAATGATTAAATATTGGTACCATTGTAAAGGCCTGTTGCTCTCTGTGGCGAGACTTTTCAATGGGAAGATCGGTTCGTGATCGCGTGTCAAAGTTGGGAACCACAGAAAACCAACTTCAGCCGACCACCACTGTGGCAACGATGGAGTTCGAATCCGGGTCTCGCGATGCGAGTACGTCACTATGACCACTCGACCACCACAACGGCTGGGATCACGGGAACCAGAATTTTCAGTTTAAAGTTGTTTCCAAATAACTGAACAAATCGTGCTTGAATAATTTGATAATAATAAGTGAAACCTAATTGTTCGATTAGTCGACTAAATCGCTGTAATAATATGAAATTCCACTCAAAAATTCCACTCTTGGAGAATAAACTGCTGTGAGACCAAAACACAATTTCCTGACTAGAGACATGGGAGTACGCAGGATTTTCTCAGAGGAGGAAGGGGGTTCAAATTTTCATTTATTCTAAAGAGGGAGGGTTTCCGTTTATTCCTGCAAAATAACACAGTAATCTCGACTCAAGGAGGGGGGGGGGTGGTTATAACCCTCTCCCTTCTTTTACGTACGTCAATGAAAAGAGGTCTGTTCATTCGTTAAGATCAAAACGAAATGCTCTTTGAGACATTTAGAAGCATATATGTTACTGCTAAAGCCCGAAGTTGGCCACTTCCCGAACTGGCCGGCACAGATGATTCGGCCTTTGTCCCAAATACGGGCTTTCGCCGAGCTTTGGCAACACCCTCTATAGCAGAAGGCCTCCGCACAAAGCTCGAGACGTCACTGAAGAAGTTATTTCACCTGTAGCCATTGGATACAGCGGGCTGACGCTTGCGATATCTTTATCTTTTTTGCAGCATATCTAATATGACTATGGGTGAAATAGCTTCTTCAGTGGCGTCACGAAATTCGCACGGAGGCCTTCTGCTATAGTGTTGGCTTTTGCCGGCCACTATATGGCCCACACTGTCAATTCCTATACATCCTTGCACATGGATCACTAAGATATCAATAGTCAGATTCCTTTGATCGTTAGGGTTGCCATAGCTAACCATAATAATTATGATTAGCTGTGGCTAATTATAAATGGCCATAATTAACACAAAAAATACGTCAACGAATCGATGACCCCGAATCATACGGATCGATATAGAGATGTATGGGAATCAAGATATAGGGGCTGGCCAAAACCAGATGAAAGCCCGAATTTCGGACATTGGCAGGGTTAACTGGGCTGGCCAGTTCGCGAAGGGGGCCAACTTTGGGCTGTGGCAGTAACATATATAAAGCAGCTACTTTTTTCTCCCGACTTTGTAACCAGATAGAGCAAAAAATTTAATTTCCCTTATTACGAGAAGACAATTTTGCTATTGATCGTGAGCTGTCGTGATAACGGACTAAAAGGCAAAATTACTGATTTTTTCCTTGAATTCTTATAATTTTATTACTTCATATTTTTAACGTATAATGAATTTCACTTATGCTGGCATAGTTATTTAAATAAGTCAAACCCCCATTATAAAGAACTCTTCAAAGGACCGAAAATGCAGATCGCTTTATCCGGAGGTTTGGTATATCCGATCTAATAAAAAGAACGATCCTATAGAACTGGACCAGAAAAATCGTTCGTTATTTCCTAAGGTTCATTATTCAGTGAAACCTCTCAATAACGGACACCTTGGGATCGAAGATTTTGTCTGCTAACGGGGCGTGTCCGTTAATGAGCAAAGTCGCACGCACACACACACATTGAAGCCCGTTAAACTGATTAAAAAATTTAAAAATCGAGAAAAAAATATCCGTTGATGGGAGGTGTCTGCTAACGGGGATTGTCCGTTATGGAAGGCTCCACTGTAACGGGGAGGGGAGGTCTGACTGTATTTTATTTAAAATATTGTTTAACACATTAAAGATTTTTATTTGTTCTGAAATAATTTTTTCCCCAATTGTGAAATTACTTCTGCCAATAATTCTGGAATTATTTCTATTGTTTGAGCCCTAATTTTGAAATTATTTCTTAAGGTAGTAAAAACTTCCGCCTGGCAATCGAGTGGTTAGGGGGAACTAGCCCCTGACTGCGCAGGTTTGGGTTCGAATCCCGGTAAACGGGGAGACCTTTCCCTGCGGAGATAATGAAAATAAGGTCCCCGAAAAGTGTTTGCCTTCGCCCCCCCCCGCCTATGCTAGGCATGACCCCCCCTCCACAAGGGTGAAGCTGACAGGGCTCTAGCCCGGGGGTTCCGGGACGGTTTTAAAATCTGATCGAGGACCTGCTGAAGACCCTAGCCTAGGGCGCCCCAGCTACAGTATGTGGCCCCATAGCCTAGATTAGATCTTATCAGATGCACAACGTTAATTACAGCGGAACGCCTGCGCTTCCTCCATTTTTTTAATCAATCGTTTTTCAATGTTTTTCAGCTGCGTATATCGCCATGGCAATGAGTTCCAAACAATACACATTTTGCCCGCAGGCCATGCGTCGATGACCACTGTGTTTCAAGTTATTGTTAGCGAAACGACCGGGATAAGGAAGATTAGAACAAACATTATCAGTAAAAATAGCACGATTTGAATCTTGATGTAATCAGAAACAAAACGCGTTGGTCACGTTGCCTCGACAGACAATCATTGTGTGTGTGTGAACGGATATAAGTATCTCACTTCATTTATTTTATCCCTGAAGGAAGAAAAATGAAAATCAAGGAGCGGGAGAAGATTTTAATAAAAAAATAAATCTGTAATTTAAACCTTTAAGCGGTTTTTAAAATTTTCCCGATCCGCATTATAACTGCCACATTGGAAATAAAAGCGTGTTAAGAACCCGAGATATTTCGGGGTGACGAAGTAAAGCAGAGCAAATTTGACGAGTTATTCTTGGGATTGCCGCTGTATATAAAGATGGGTCAATAAACGGAGTTAATATACTTTCGAATGCGGAAAACTAAAATCGAGTCAAATTTTTTATTTCGCGGAATCATTCTTTGCTTCATACTCGTTCAGAAAATGACTGGATAGTGGACGGGGCGTACGCAGGATCGACCTTAAGGTCCACATACACGATCCCGAAATCCTTGAAGAAAAACTGTAGAGTCCCAACCTTAAGTATTTCCGGAGCGTGTGTGGTAGAAAACCACGCAGACTTGGCAGACTATTTAGGCAGTCTTAGGAGAATGGTGAAAACGATTCTGAATAACTATGCCGTCCGGAACTGTACAGGATGACCGGAGTGTGTGAGTGTGGTGTACGTCAATTCAATTTGGTTCAGGCCGTCATTTATTCAACATAAATTTGAATTTCTGGAAGAGTTTATAGTTGTAAACTTGAGATCTTCTTAGCTTCTGCCAGTCGCCAGAAATCCATGCCTTCCCCCATAAACAAATATACAAGGGCCCGTGAAAAGTCGGATTTGAGGACCCTGTAAAGATATCAGCCTAGGGGGCTCTGCTCTAGGATGTAGGGGTCATGCAGAAATCTTAATGTTGCCGTAAGCCTCTCGTGAGGTGAAATAACTATTTGTAAGAGAGTATCTTGTTTTTTAATGACTATGGTGCAACCATTGCTAGCAGGTTTAAATTAGTTGCTCCGTCTAGTCGCAAGTTAATATGCCAATCTCTAGGCACAACTTTCAATTCTGAAAGCACGTCTATGTGGGAAAAATGTTCGATTCCGTAGCCAATCTTTGGACCATATGTTTCTGAAATGCTATTTTTGGGATTTCGATTGAGAATGCGCTGTCTTGCCAATACAAAAACGACAAGAGCCAAACTATCCTTCGTCGCGTCCATCAACCACAAGTGAACTGAAATGTATTCCGGAACATCTGTAGGGAAGGGGGGGGGGAGCATTCAAGTCGAATCCGGAAAGCTGGACAGGCCGGCCTGATCAGTCCTCCTCAGATGATTTCCGAAACGTGTATGGAGGCCTTTATAGGAAGCACGAGAAATCTCTTCCAAAAGTAAATCCTGGTTACTAATTTTCAAAGGCATTTTCAATTAGTGAAAATTGATACAAATACCTATATTTTAACACATACTGATTTTTTTTTTCAAATATTTTTAATTTTTAATCGTCTAAGAGGGGGAGGGGCAAAGAATTTCTCCCTTTCCTACATACGGCTCTGATAATAGAGATCGTTTACACGGGTTTTTTTTTTTTTTCAGGCTGATCGAAACAATTCAATGCGTTGTCAATAGTGTTATTCAATTATAACGATTCGATCCCGTTTATAACGTTTTTTTTCAAAAATCGCAACTAAAAACGTTATAAGCAGGAAATGTCTATAGGAATTATAAGACAGTTTTTCACCAAAGATAGCTATTTTATGTAGTGTTTTTAATTTATTAATAAACATTACGGTGCATAAATGGAGATTTAATAGGAAGAAATTATGTATTTGTTATTCCAATAAATATGTACGCGCATTATACGGGATGTAGTTCGTTCGTTTGCGTGCGCGCGCGCTTACATTTCGATTGCTTAATGTGCTGGGAGGCAAATTGAATTTTTTGCTGTTGTAACTCTAGAAAGCACAGAACTATCATCTACAAATTTAAGAATTTTTATTTTTCCCTCTACACTTAGAGCTTTTCTTTTTAACTTGCTCCGAAACATTATCTAACGTTGTTACTGCTTCATTTTCCGAAATTTCAAAGGTCATGAAAGCATCGTATTGGCTGTTCTGTGAAGAATTAAATTCCAAGGATTACAGTTGGGAAATCTACCTTTTCTTATCCGAAAAGGCAGCCTTTAAATGCTACTTGAGGCTTGCGTCTAAAAATCTGCCAAGTTGTTTACGTTTTGTGTCCATGTCACTCTTTTGTGGCTTGATTTTGTATCAATAGATTCAGAGGTGGATGAGAAGACCAACCGTTTTATTCCTTTATTATATGCAGATGTCGTCTAACACCACTATGAGAATAACTTTTTGGATGTTATTTTTTGGAATCGATCTAGTGCGGCAAATTTGAATAAGGCCGCGAAGGAAAAAAAATTAACCTCTTCTAGAACTTTTTTTAATTCTTATCTGTAATTCTCCTCTTTAGTGACATGACTTTGATCACCCAGTCGTATGTGAACAGTGGTAAGGGCAGTTTATGCTCTGCACATTGTTTTGTTGTTGGGCAAAGTGAGAGAAAAGAAAAAGAAATATATTGAAATTATTATTGTGCCTAAACCCTTGAAAAAAAGAAAAAAAAACGTACTTTTCAGTCAATTCTTTATGACGAAAACATATCCCGGCTTCCAAAGAGCCATAAAAAAAGCCCCACCTCTAGTTTTCACATAATAATTAATCGATGGCACACAAACAAACGCCATTTTCGTTTCTTTACCTGTGAAAAAGCATTCAAGGGAGGAAAAAGCCCGATGTGAATTTTTCGAATTTTTCAAAACTTAGTCGTACTAAGCGGGAAAACGTTCTAAGCGAGAACGTTTTAAGCGGGATCGACTGTAATATGAACGTTTGGATTATATACAGTGCATAAATAGTTAAGTGGAGCATTAATTCCATTTAGAAATTTTCGGTATTGATACTCGTGGCAACTCATTTCTGATACCAAGAATAAGAGGAAAAGAATTGTAACCTCAGTTATGGTAAGAAAGAAACTAAAGTAGCGAGGCAAAGGACGAGATTGAGAAGAAAAAAAAAGACGTAGAACAACAAGATTTCTCGTTTTCTGCTCAACGCTGAAAAGCCTCTAGCTATAGATAGATTGATGTAAAAGAAATCGAGCAATGAATTTTTTATAATTTTTGAAGCAGTAAAGATGGAAGAGAAAAGTCGTCCTACTTATTGGTTTCATATGACATTAACATGGTAGCCTATATAAATAAATGTGATACATAAAATCATTTCAGATATGAGGATAATCTTGGTCTTTCCAGCAAAAGGGTAGTGATGTTACGAGTATTATTTTACCTTTTTCATTCATCTATATTTCCATGATATATTTAATACATATATATCTGCATACATATTTAATAAAAATAAAAAAATAAAATGAGATCAAATATATGTACATGTATGTCCAAAGCGAGATAAAATAAGAAGTTCAACAATAAAAAAGGACACTTTCCCTCCCCCCCCCCTTTCAGAAGCACTGGGCATGATTCCCCAATTTTACACAAAATATATTTGGTGACTAATCAATTATTCGTGTCCCTATCGTTAGTGTCCCCTTTAAGCGTGCTTTGTCCAGTATTCTCCGCCCCCAGTCAGTCCTGCCAAAACAGAGTAATCATAATTGTCACTGGCGACGTCTAATTGTTATACGTTAAGCCAAACAAAATACTATATTCGATATCGTATCGTTATATTTTTGAAAATTATTTTCAAAATCGTGATCCATTCGTTGAATCTTTTTTTCCCCCGACAAACTTTGCTCTGCGCGATCGCTCAATATCTCCCAAATACGTTAGCATCTAGAACAGGGGTTTT